>NC_068361.1:31896542-31944042 GCF_020536995.1 Dreissena polymorpha
TATATATATATATATATATATATATATATATATATATATATATATATATATATATATATATATATATATATATATATATATATATATATATATATATATATATATATATATATGTTTATCCTGTTTTGATAACAAATTTTTATTGTACATGTACTGAATATAGAGTATTTCGTTTCCACATGATCAATGTATAATTGATAATTTTAAAATATAATACGTTATATAATAATCATTAGATCTGAACAATATATTCCAAATTTTTACAATACTTTTCCAAAGCTGTGCTCGGGAAACAATACTATTAATAAGACTGATTGTTATAATGAAGTTAATCCGTTTTCATGGAGAACAATGTTTACAATTAGGCTACGTAAGTTTGCATATGTGTTGTTTAGAGGAATGTACTGATTGTTTCAAGGCTACCCAAATTGCATTCATTATGTGAATACGTTTATATAAAATGCATCTTTGGTACTTGGCGTTTTGTCAAAGTCATAGATATACAATGAGTTTCCTTCCGCTAATGCATCTGGAAAGTCTCTTTGTTTGCATTAGTATTTTATAATTTACAATAAGCATACTCAGAAAATGCATAAACATGGAACGCACCAGTTCAAAACTTACAATCGTTACCACTTAATATATATGAATGGACGAAAAACAATAATGCGTTGACACTTGTTATGCTCTTTTCCATTTTGAGAATATGTCGTTGATAAAAACCTTTCAAGTTTAAGATTAAATGTAAACCTTTCGACGCGGAACCTTGATGCGGCTTAAATATGACCTATATACGTGAATATCAACTTTTCAAATAAAAACACTCATTTTTAATGCACTATTAATATTACTTCTTTTCTGATTGTGTTCAGCAAGTACCAAATTGAAGCGGCATGTAAACAATGCCAAGTGACTTATATTTTGCAATTGCATTCGCAAATGGAATTTTGGGATTTTGGATTGGAAACAAAATGTCAACATCTGATTACTGGACTGTTAAATATGGAACTTACGCAATGACAAAAACAAGTAACGTGATATCATAATAAATATGTTTTCAAGGAAATTAAAATAAACGTTACCACTAACTCTGCATGGCCTGTTTTTCTTACATTGACTTACTAGTGGACGGACGCAATAATAAACATTGATATATAGGGACAGGTTACAACCCTAACCGTTATGGTATTCTAATTTACAACTGATATTGACGATAGTGAATATTGTGTTTGCTCTGTATCATACTGTTTTTAATATATAATAAAATACAATTGCCGCAAGGCTTTCATTTGCAAAATTATTTGTAAAATAAGTTTTGTTCAGCTGCTTGATGCAAAATCTGTTTACAGTTCAAAATATTACGGTATCGAATAGTTTATTGCGTTTTATCTGCTTTATTGTTATCGTAAATTATGACGTAATATTTAAATCCGATTTATATTAATGAGCACCAAACAGTGACATATATAAGGGGGTTGTTCATAATAAAACATATATCGGACATATTGTTATTAGTCCGACATCGAGGTAAAGGTATCATTTACATTCTCCAGCGTATACGTCTACAACCTGTAGCAGTTTTGAACTACAAGGATGGATATAAAAACAGAAGTATAATTTTATGAATGCTTATACTTTCAGACTAATGATAATTCAACATTAACGTGTATTTGTTGTAGTTCATAATATGAGTACATGCATGCTGCTCGTGGAATCTTATTACAACTATTTCGTACATAAAAACTGATTTGTAATTAAAACACGAAAATTAACACACATCTAAAAGTCAGTCGTTATCCACAAACACGTGTTTTTCTTTCTGATGATATTTAACTCAAATGCCGCAAAGAAAAATCTTGGACAAAAATTTACGATTACAAATTATAAGAAAACAGGGTGCTGTCGTAAGGATATATACGTAATGTCATGCCAATACCGTAACATCTTAGACATTCACACTTGTTTGATTAGTAATACATGTCATTGCTCATGGTTTATATTCTATTTTATATTTCACAAACATATTGTGCTTCCTTTCTTGTTATTTTGTAACGTTTTATTCCAATACAAAAGTCTCCTTTCTGAATTTGTTTATGCCCTTTTAAATGATTAAATTGCATTATTTTTCTCCTTAACAAAGACGCGTGATTAAATCCCTAAATGAAGACATAAACCGATGCGACAAACACGTGTCCGCCTACTTGAACAAGCAATTCATGATTCTTTTTCTGTGATTCGTTTTACCAACCAACGTCACATATTTTAAGACCGATGTGTTTGTGTATTTTCTTAAATAAAATACGTACAGAACATCTTGTTTATTTTCCAAACGAATTTTCAATAACGAATACCTTTTTCCAGAAATTGCCACATAAATTGTAGGTTCATCTTGATGCAAGTCGTTGGTATATTTACAAAAGAGTTGGGCCCTTAAAGGCCCATAAATACTTAACATCAACGATTTCGTACATTATTTCGACACATAAAAAGCAATGTTTCTTATATCAATAGCCAAATTTTAAATGCTAGATTTGGCCTGATAACATAGATTTCACAGCATGCAAAATGTTCTTTTTTGTCTGTGACAATATTGACAACACATGTTCATGTATCATATGAGTGTTTGTGTGTCGTGTGAATAGATATCGTTTGCAGAAATTAAAATGGAATATATTGTGCCACAAAAATAAAAACGAGCATTTTTTATCTCGATTAATCTATGTTACTAATACCATATATAGCGTTGAAAATTTGGCTATTTCTATTCTAGGAACATTTATTTTTATATGGGTTAATTTTATTTTAAGAAATATTGTGCGAAATATTCGTTGCTTTTGGGAAGTTCTGATACTTTAAAGCATTAGTGTATTGCTGTTGCTTTATTTTATTTAGATTTAATGTCGATAGAAAACGTTCGGGTTTTTAACCGTTACATAATACATTTTTTACATTGTGAAGAGAGCTGTAAGCTGCCGATAATCTTATAAATAATGTTATACGAATACTTAGGGTTATCGGCATTCAAGAATATTGCAAAAACCATATGATGGTAGGTTAGTCATGGATCGTTACAAACATGTCATTGCAAATTATGGGTCGAACGAACAAGGCAACTCCCTATATATGCCCAATCGCAAAGAATGTTTATAATTCTTTTCCGTACGCCGTGATTCACGTTTACATTGAATTCTATACTAAAACTAATGGTTGATTTTCATAAATGCATATGCATTGTACAAAGTAAATGTGTCCCATTTTTGCTAGAAAGCTATAATTTTGCACAGACCAAGTTCCACTCTTTCCTGATATATTTCGCCTAAATAGGCTTTTTCAAAGTTTATTTTAACAAATTAACTACATTTTCTTTCTATTTCTCAACACAAACAAGTATATAAATATATTATATACTATATACAATATGTATTATTATATAAATTGATTATATACTTGTTTGTGTTGAGAAATAGAAAGAAAATGTAGTTAATTTGTTAAAACAAACTTTGAAAAAGCCTATTAAGCGAAATATATCAGGAAAGAGTGGAACTTGTCCTGTGTAAATTTATATTTATCCCTACTGGATACAAAACTGAGCTATATATTTTTTTTTTACCAGACGTAAAATGCTCCATAAATTTATTATCGTGATCAATACTTTTAGATTTAGTTCTTGTTATTGTAATCGTTTAATGGAAATAATATATATTTAATTTAAAGTTTATCATACGTGTTTAAATCATAGCCAGTAACCCAAATATACCATAATTAAGTAAATAGTTTTGCGTTATGACTTATTTCAACCAAAAATGCGATATCACAATATTCGACTGATAAAATTGCGTACAATGGAATCGTTTTAACATCTGCATTTGCTTTTAACGAAGTTTTCTTCAACGGATACAACCTTGGATGGTACGTCTCAATTATATTGATAAATAAGCATATACATGTAATGCAAACACTTCGAATGATAAATTCGCGATAAATTTAAATGCTATGCCACATTCTTTGACTTCTATATTCATATTAAACTTGCCGATTAATATAACATGTTGATATTTCATTATATGCGCTATTTATGTTACACATGTTTCCCAACTACTCACGTGTACGCTATCAACGTTAATTTAACACAATACAAGGGGACACAATTCGGGGCACATACTTGTAAAATAAATGGGTCAAATTGTAAACCTTTGCAATATTTCCTTAGCAACCGTTTTGCGGCGTCTTCGTGAATTACAAGACGACGATTTGAATGCTAAGTCATACGATAATAAGTATTTAAAGATTTTTAATAAAGACCAGATGAAACAGTGTATATCGACCGGAGGCAGTTGTTGGACATGATTATTTAAATTTACCAAATCATCAAACGGTACGTAATATTTAGCGGACTTTTTAGAATAAAGCGTATTGATAATAAGTACACTGCATGGTTACTTTCACGTAAAGACGTACTCGTTCGTTGTAACAAAAGGGAAGATGGTAGTGCCTTCTACAGTATATGTGATTGTAATGCTACCATATAGTTTAATAAATTACTTTAGCAGGTGAACCTTGTTTATTCAGTTCTGATCAAATATTTGGGAAATTTCCTGGAAAAGTGTAGGATATCAAATAGAATCCTATTTTAGACTCGCTCTCTTCGGAACGGATTGTGTATTTGGAAAACGGGTTTTTATTATTTAAAATACGGGCATTAAATACGTTTAACAGTCAAAACAAAAAACAAAAGCTAATTTTAAAAGTGTGTTTACCTGTAACGACTAATGAACTTAAGTACGCATGCTAAAATATAGAACTACTTAGTTATGCAATAAAACTTTATGAGCCAATATCGAATTTTTCGATATGTTGAAAACAACAGATACAGGAAAACACGCGTGTTAGTTGATCTTCTTATTAAGATATCCATTTTTTCGAGGAGCATCTTTGGTTTATTACTTCATATTTCATGAGTGGTTTCTTCTTTAATTGATATTTTAACATTTAAAAATACCCTACCATGAATGTTCACATGATTGTTAGAATAAAAGATATTTTTTAAATACATTATAACGATGCTGTTAAATGGCATGCTTAATTTTATTGTCGGTGCGCGCGGGTTGCGCGAAACTATCTGCGCAAAGAAATAGGTTAAGTTGACGTTACATGGATGATAATTAAGAACAAAATGAAAATAAAGAAAAATATCAAAACTTCATAGTGCAATTATGGTGTTTTTACTGTTTTATGCTTTTATATATATATATATCAATTATTTTCTTAGTTCTCATGCCAGTCATTATTTTTACAAAAGACATGCTTATCGTCCAAACACGCTTTCAATTGGGGAATTATGTATAAGAAAATGCTATGAATCAGTAATAGCATGTGTGCTAATAACTTTCGTTATTCCGAATATGGAGGAAAATACTATGCAAAATTAATGACTGCCTTGCAAATCGTATCAAATAAATAACTTTCAGTCGAACAATTGACAGGTTGATATAACATGCAAATTATTCAAATATGATTCAAACAACCTCTCTAAAAATAATATTATTTCAATGAATATAATCAGTGCAAAAGTAAAATAAATCTAAAAATCAGGGATAATCAAACTTAGCTAAGCCAATACAATTCAATAGTAAACCTCTATAAAACATGACTAAAAGTTTATTATAGAAGTTCAAACTTTTGTGATACCCTATTCGAAGCATGTATTTGATTATGTTGAACACTCTTCAATTACAACCATTGCCCGATACATTTATTTGATTGTATGTGAAAGATATGTTGTAGATTGACCTTTAGTAGCAATTGTATATGGAATGTATGCTCCAGCGTTAGCGAGAATCCTCCTGAGCAAATGAGTCACTGGACATAATGCATGTGCGTAAAGCGTCGTCCCAGATTAGCCTGTGCAATCCGCATGGGCTAATCAGGGACGAAACATTCCGCTTGAAAGACATTTTTTGTTAAAATGAAGTCTCTTCTTAGCAAAAATCCAATTAAGGTTAAAAGTGGCGTTCCTGATTAGTCTGTGTGGATAGCACAGGCTAATCTGGGACGAGACTTTACGCACATGCTTTATGCCCAGTTTTCTCAGAACACGTCTCAATTGAATAACGCGTCGTTTGACAGTAACGTTCTGACGCTCGTTATAACAAAAGTAAAAAAGGTAAATACTTGCACTCACAAACCTTGATTTTGCGTCTGGTATATAGCTTTTTATGTTTCTCATGTGTTTTACCATTTTGTATTTTAAAGTTTTACAAGCGGTATTATCAAGAACAATTAATACATTACTTCTTTATATTCAACTAACGCAATTTCTTCGACATCCACATGTGTTTGACTAGTTTTAAATGTAATGTCTTATGGTTCCCAGTCTATTTTATCATTAAAACAAATGATCCATTCTTTCTGACGTTTTTGCCGTTTTTGTCGCGCAAATTGCCCGCTTAATGCATTTGTTCTTATCCGTTTTAAATGCTTCAGTATTAATGGTTTCCTTAATCGACCTTAACATTAAAAACATATTCTTACCCGCCTACTTGAACGAGCAATAAATGATTTATCTTCTAAGAGCCGGTTTTATACAACTTAACAATCTTTTATGTCAGATGTATTTATGTAATGCTCTAATAAAATATAACATATGTAATTATATCCTGTTTATTTTTCTCATGCGTTAGCAATTACGAATACCTTTTCAAAACAATATTACAATATTAAAACAATACACATTCCAGATTCAGTTAATTGCAAGTTATTGTTATATTAAGAAACTTGTTCGGCCCATTTTAAACGTATGCATATAGGTTATGTTTTGTTTTTATTAAGATTAAACGTCAACCGATTACGCGACGACTTTTAATCGTTACGTTTGTTAGGAAACATTGTGGAGAGATAAGCAGCCAAGAATCTTGAATTGTATTCAATATCCAGGTCACGTTTGTTTAGATTCACGTAATGTTTTTTTAGGAAAGCAAAATAATTATGTCAATATTGATACTTATAGTAAATTATATAAGATGTGTATAACGCGCATAACGACTACCAGTGTGTTATGGCATTCAAGTGTATTGCAAAAACAGATTCCATAAGGTTGATCATGGATCGTTAAACGCATGTCATTGCAAATTCGGGTCGAAGGAAACCAAGCAATACATACATGACAGCACCCTATATACGCCTAATCGCAAAATAATGTTCTAAATTATTTTCCGAGCGCCGCGATATACGTTTACATGAATTTCGTAATAATACCATCAGTGGTTTTCTATGAATGCACACGTCTGTAACAAGTAAGTTCGTCTCATTTCCACTCGAAAGTTATATGTTTATAGTATTTTGTTAGCAAACGTGAAAGCTCGCTGAAATTATTATTTGCTCAAACTTTTTAGATTTAGTTTTTGTGTACTCGTTCGATTGAAAGCATATGCCCCGGTACGTTTTGTTTGAAGTTTACCACATGTACATATGTTTCAATCATAGCAAATGAATCGCTTAATATATAAGTTAAATCATAATTTCACGATACGATAAATTTTAACCATAAATGCGTTAAAACAATCTTCTAATGATAAGATTGCGAGCAATGCAATTGTTTCGTAACACGTTAATTTGCATTCCCCATTGCTGCTTTGTACGGATAAATCCGCGGAGGATACTTCTTGCTTGTATTGATAAAACTTCAAATGATTGAATCGCGCGCGATACAACAACCTTCGACTGATGATTTCGCTTGCGACGCGGCTACAAATGACTGATATATTCGAGTGTGGTGCGATCAGCTTCGATTAATCAATCGCGTATGATACTTTAACAATTAAAGGATAAATTCGCGATGCGGCTAGCCTTGAGTGATATCATAAATGTATCCTGCGTTGTCGTAGAAAGGAATCGCATTGCATTAGCAAACTTTAAAGCACTTTTACGCAATGTAACGTTCATGAAACAAAGGTCATTCATGGATGCCTTTGGTGATATCCGTCTGCTACAAGAGTGATTGCCCCTGATAGCCTTGAAATATGATAAGATAACGCAAATAATTATTGTTATGTAAAAAAATCGTACTTTTTTCAGACATAAATACTCATTGTTTGAATTGATAAAACAACCATTATACATTATATACATTAGAAAGTTAAAACGACGATACAAGTAAAACGCAATTAACAACTGATTTCTTTCTTAATTACTGTGCAGTTTGTTAATTACATGAAACATCTGACATCGTACATATAACTTAAACCTGTTTACAAAGAATGACATATACCATGAACTTTAAGTACGAATATTTGGAACAACATCGGTTAAGGTAGTGGAAGCCTAATGTGTACTTTTCCAGAAAAACAATGTAAATTTAATATCACAACTTATTGCAATATGATAAAACTTTCTACCAGCCAGTTATGTTTTAACACTTGGTTGGAAACACCTACCATTTGACTCGGTTGGTCGTTGTCTGTGGATTGACCATTTATCCAAAATGACCAGCTTTTAGTTGTGAGCGTTACCTCACGACTAAATTTACAGAGCATGTTTTGCAAATCAGTATGTGTTTAGAAGCCTTAGCTACGCTAAGAATCGTAACTCACTATGCTAGGAACGATTTCCGCTGCCTGTCTGCACTGCAGACGACGAATGCCTAGGAGCGTCTGCATCTACTACTGCAGTGAGTGTATTTACCAGCTTGTAAGACGACATTGGCCAGTCTAGTGTTTATCATTGAAATCTGTACATATTGCCTGCTTTCATGGAAAACGGGGCTTAATGCATGTCAAATTAGATTAGCCTGTGCACTCCTGATTAGCCTGTGCAATGCGCACAAGCTAATCAAGGACGACAACAGCGAACAACTTCAGTGCATTCAGCGCTTTGATTGTAAATGGGATATAAATATATTTTGACAATAAAAGTTATAAGCATACTCAAGTGGATTGTACTAGTGGACACAGCATGAAAACAAAGTGTCATAGACAGCGCATTGTTCCTTGGATTTCCAATAATATGTGAACCCATCTGGATAAAATAACAAAAACAAAAACAAATCATTAAGTGACAAAACATTTTGATTACGTTTTATGTCACTAATAGTGGAATGAAATGCATATATTGTATATATTTATATTCTTCACTGTATATATTTTTATCCCATCATCAGACGTGCATTGTCGAAATAAACCACTGTGGAATAAATTTCCCTCTATTTCGGTAGTGCTGAAATATAGCTGTCACGCGCGGCGGAGAATGGTCATATTACTCGGAATCAACTATAAAGTAATCATTTTTAGTAAAATCGAATCAGATTCAACAAAACAAACAATTTGATACCAAGATGTAATATATTTTTAACACATAATGCAACTCAAAAAGCAAAAAAACATTATTTACAAATATTAAGTGCGCGTACTCGTGACGTTATTATTAACACGTCATACGACACAATGCATGTTCTTTCACGCTAAAGCTGCAGTTGTTTTTAGTGTGTTTTTTTTCCATTATTTCTTAAAAATCGGGGACGTAGAGGTATGATAAACAGAAAAACAGGTTAGTTGCTGATCTTTTTGTAATGTATTAGGCTCGGCACGATTAAAATAATTAAACAATGTTTGCTTAGAATAACTTTGGAATTTTCCGTGTAGTTCGATTTTCCTATTCTATTTTTAAAGAAATTATTTACGACTAAGAAAATAGATGGGATAAATCGAATACTAGGTCGGTGCCGAATAAAGCAAAGTTTATTTTGCGAGGCTTAGAAAATCTGAACCACGAGCCTTCACCGACCTTGTATTCTCTATATATTCTCTATATGCTTAATGAATATCAGGAAATGGTACCGTTTCTATCTTAAGAAAGGCCACTTTAAGTATTGTTATCCCACATTCATCATTACACAATAGATTTCAACATAAATTTGTATATCGCATCTATTTTGTGTTTTCTAGTTGCTAATAAACAAAAATAGTTATACACTCTTATGTATGAAATTTTGCTAAATTTGGCAAACCATTGATATCATATTACATTAATGTTACAATCTTAAGGTCGTCCAAAGGCAGCACATATGTTGAGAACTTCGAACCCGTTTTCAAATCCACGACAGCAATCTGACTTAAATCCGGATTCACTGTACCCCGAACTGTAATAAATTCACGCAATGCTTTTTCATGACTTCAATTATACCTTTTCAAGTTTCGTACTGACGCCTTATAGGATTGTTTGTTATGAGAAACAATCATTTTTAAGGACAACACGCACTTCACAAATAGTTGACTCCTTGACCTCAAATTATAAAACATAAAAATATGCGTTCCGTGACGTAATGTGATTAATCTTTGAAACTCTAAAAAATATATAACCTTTTTGGAAATGCGTTTGATTTAATTCGCCTGGAATCAGTCCAAAAACAGGTGTGTCTTACGTAGATCCGTTTGTTCCATGTTCGAAAGTTACTTAGGCTGGCTCTGACTCAAACTTGACAAGATGGAGATTGCCTCTGGAAACTGTTCTAGCCAATATTTTCACATGCCATATTAGAGATGCCTAACACCTACACAGAAACGTAACTAAACTGTAAGTTAATTGAATGGTCGATTAGTCACAAATATTCTTGATACGTCATGCACTTATGAATCGTCGTAATTTATAAGCGTCCATTGAAAAGAGTATTAATTAGTGTATGTACATAAACTGTGAATAAAAAATACCGTAATAATTTTGTGTCTGAATTAAACTGCCTTCATTCAACAGCAGAACAGCATTGATAATCGGTATCACATTCTTGTGTGTGTGTGTGTGCAAACCGCCTGGTCTTTTTACGCGCTTTTATTTTGCAACGAAATGTCAACACTCGTAACTTCATGGACGAATTTTTTTTTCAAACGAATGAATTATAATAAGTGTTATTTTCAAGTAAATAAAGTTTAAGGTGATGAATACATTATCTTCCTAAATAAAAAAAAACATTTATGTGTGTGTTTAGTTTTTTAATTTAAACGCTCTCGTTTATTCCGTGATTTAATGAGTATTTCCGGACTTTGACGAAAATATCCAATCGTTGCCGAACGTCTTCTGAATACGGCGTTATGGTCCGAATATTACCGATCTCATTAGGATCCTTCTGGCTTACGTAACGAACGTATATAAAAAACATTGCAAAGCACGAAGTGCATTACCTAACATATTGAAAAAAAGGTACAAGATATTATACTTTTTAGTATATCTTACACTAACGATTTTCTGTTCCGGTCTCGATGAGTATGTGTCTTTTATTACGTCATAATTCGTAAGTGTTTTCGTCTTTCACTGATATTCTTACAATAAAACGTTTCCTGCATGAATGTTCGCATGACGTTGGAATAAATGTTAACATCTCATAAATAAATGGTAACGATTCTGGTAGATGGAATGCTTAAATTTAATGTCGGTTTGCGTGTTTTGCGCTAAACTCTCTTTGAGTAGAAATCGAAGAAGATGATGGGCCGTGCGTGTTCATTTTGAAAGTGATGTATTTGTTGTTTATGTGATCTCTCTATCTCTCTTACAGGACAAATCTATGCAAAATTAATAACTGCAAAGCAAGTTGAAAGATCTTAAAAAACTACGCAACAAAACAAAGGCCAAAACATATCGAATACCATTGGTACTTTGAAATATGGCTACACTATGCCAATACTATTATGTGAAAGAAATGTAATCAATATAATCAGTGTACAAGTCCCAATAAAAGCAAACATATTCAAAATAAAAAATAGTTGTTAATATACAAAAACTACTATTACGATAACTACTATTGCTACTTCTACCACTACTACTACTACTACTACTACTGCTACTACTACTACTACTACTACTACTACTACTACTACTACTACTACTACTACTACTACTACTACTACTACTACTACTACTTCTACTACTACTATACTACTACTACTACTACTACTACTACTACTACTACTACTACTACTACTACTACTACTACTACTACTACTACTACTACTACTACTACTACTTCTACTACAACTACTACTACTACTACTACTACTACTACTACTACTACTACTACTACTACTACTACTACTACTACTACTACTACTACTACTACTACTACTACTACTGCTACTCCTCCTCCTACTACTACTACTCCTCCTCCTCCTCCTCCTCCTACTACTACTACTACTACTACTACTACTACTACTACTACTACTACTACTACTACTACTACTACTACTACTACTACTACTGCTACTGCTACTACCACTACTACTACTACTACTACTTCTACTACTACTACTACTACTACTACTACTACTACTACTACTACTACTACTACTACTACTTCTACTACTACTGCTACACTTGCTACTACTACTTTTACTGCTACTACTACTACTACTACTACTACTACTACTACTACTACGGCGTAAGAAAACGTGTTTATTGAGGATATCACTAAAAAATCCGGTTGAAATCGGTTGAAAACAAACAATATAGCGATTTTTATTTTGAGGTCGAGTACGGTAAAGTACGAAAACGACCAAATTAATATTCACGATTCGACACGTTGATTAAAACCTAAACAAACAAAATTGCGGATACGGGCGAATTTATCGGAGAGAAGGTAAGAACAAATGCGAATGCATCTGTTACATACGGAAACTGAGTTGCAACGCTACATTTTGCTAAGTCAATGTATTTATCTTCCATATGCTAATACTGTTGAGCGAAAGCTAAATATAGATATAATTTGCATAACTCGTGACGCTGCAGTGCTTTTCGCCTATTTCATGTATTTATGATCATTTATATTGTATCGATTTAAAACCGATTTCGACCATGTTTACGATGTCAACCTCGATAAAAACATATATTGTAATGAAGTTATGTAAATTTTGTCTCTCGTTATACGATTAATATTCAAAACATTGATTTATTCCGCGAACTGGGACTTTAAGTACCTTAAGTGACATAATTTAGCATACATGGTGTTTGCCTCGATAAAGATACTTGACCGACAGCCTAAGGGAAAGATACTATGACATTCGACAACATTTGGAAAACAATATACGAAACAAGAGTTAATACAAATACGACATAGACGACGGCAAGCAATCGATACAGAATAAAGATATGCAGCACTTGCAGCAAAACTTCAAACAAAAACACAGCCAATAAACTAGTACACACAGCATTCGTCCTGCTATGTTTATTTTCGGTTGTGAACTGTAGATTCCTATCTATTTAAGACCGATATGAATAAATAGAAACTAAAAAATTGAACAATTTACCATGTATTGTTATGCATGTAATTGTATTGTGGTAAATCTGCAAAAGATATAGTGGTTGAAATCAAATTGTCCATCATATAGTGTGTACATCGCTTCACTGACATCCCATTACTTACGTAGTCATGAATGGCGGCTGACCTTTCGTAAGGCTGTCTTTAATTTGAAACAAATAGTGATCCGAAATGGGCCTAAATTATTTTCGAAAATTCATGTTTTCTTAATGCATTTATATTCGGATGTTCGGTCATAAACTTCTTGATGAAATAATTATGTAGTTTACCTTTCCTTTATATGGTAGTTCTACAAAGTATTGCTATGTTATTAACTTAATTTTTTGTTACGTGCATATATAATAGAGAAATTAAAGCCACACACCTTGGAATGAAGTACATGTTAATCAATATATAATGATGCAATTTGAAAATGTGCAAAATTGTCATTTAATCTATAGCCTAGCTAGAGAGTATTTTTTTCTTTTTAATTTAAAATCCGAGAGTAGGATTTCTATACGTATAGGTACATTTCGACAAACGCGATTATTTTTAAGCTTTAAAGCGCAAAAAGACGGATTTCTTCCTTGTAACCAAATTATTTATTCTAATTGAGATAGATAAAATTAAAGCCTAGTTAGCAAGTTATTTATTATTTTTCAAACCGTACCGCTTTTAAACCCGAAAGTAGGATTTCTAGACGAATACGTCCATTTCGACAAACGCGATTATTTTTAAGTTTAAAAGCTCAATAGGGACGGATTTCTACCTTGTAACCACCATATATATTCTTATTGGCATAGATACAATATGTTTTTATTATTTAAACTTAAATTCACTATTCCATGTATTTCATTTCAAGGTGTGTGGCATTAAATGTCAATCCGAATATAAATGTTATCGTACAGAAAGCAAGCTCTTTAATGAATGTCACATTTATAGCGAGTAAATTGTTTGTTTTGTAACAAAATAGTGGGCAGTATAGGATATGCGGACATTAACAACTTCTCGTAATTCACGAGGACATCGTGGAACGCTTCATCGAATTGGTTGTAGGATAACAAATGTGTTTCGCTCAGCACTATGCTTTCTTAACTAACTGCATTATTTTTCGTAGTGCTTAACAACACAATAGGGTATAAAAAGCGCATTATGCTCAATTTATATTACCTTTCGTCGTGTTAAACGCTGGCGTTAAGTGACACATACACTTGGTAACGTGCTATTTGAATTAAGGCTCATGTAAAGTGTTAAAAGACGTATTCATTACATAGGCATTCTTCAATAAAAATAATGACAATTAATGCAATTTATATGTCAATTTGCTCGTAAATACTTGAAGCACATATCAGTAACTGATAATAAAAAATATTATGCAAAATGTTGCTTTTGAAGAAATATTCAGTGCATGCATGACATTATCAAAATAACAAACGGAGGTAAATTGAACAAATTCCTTTGGTCAAACTACATTGTATTGTATACACTTAATTTAAGGTACTACAAATAAAAGTTACGCACAACACACACCAACAATAATAAAATATGCAAAAGAAAACATCAAAAACTGTCAACAATTTACAAAAAACATTGGGAACTACTTTAAGTATGGTGGACTTTGCAGTAAGCCTTCATTTTCATATTTACTTATTAACTCGCAATACAGTACTCAGTATAGTCTCAAAATGACACAATGACAAAAAATAAACTATATTACCAAAAGGAAAAACTGTGAATGTTCAATTGAAATATAAAGGACTCCAAAAGACGACTAATTTGCTACCTTAAGGTTCATGTTAAGTGCCAAAATGACCCCACATTGAAGAAATTAAAAACATATAAAAATTATCAGTAATACCCAAAATAAATAAATGAAATTTACATATGGTTTCAATAATTATATATAATTTCAACATATGTATACATTTTCAAGAAAAACAATCACAAATCTTAGTAATAATGTCATTATTAGCAAAAATCCAATATATGGAAAATTCTCAAATCCATTAAAAAGAACACACATGAACCAAATAAAACCACCCACAGTATTTGCCAGTTATATTTAAGGTACTACTACCACTGAATTGCGTCAATAAAGCCCCACAACGACACTATGCAAATTTAAAAATGAACATGTTTATTCCATGAGTTGCTATTTATAGATTTTGGAAAAAGTCTAAGTTTCCAATTGCATAGTATGCGATCAAGAGGAGTTATGATGTTATGAAATATATTTCATGAAACTATATCATTTTCCTATTATCTCCATAACAATGACGCTTACGTGAAATTCACTAATTCAATATAATCTTGATACATTTAAGTCTCCTCCCGATTTAATGTCAACTGTCGTCCATTTTTGTCAGCAGTTTGTATTGATGCGCATTTACGAATTTATTAAATATTGCTTACATATTATATTTATTTGATTAGATAACTACAAAATACCTCATAAACAAATTATAAAAACTTAAGAACAAATGGATCGGTAATAATTTATAAATTGTCGAAATTGAAAAGAAATATTTTCCGAATATACTTCCGGCAAATAATGGCTAGCTGAACAGGTAAACATGACAAGACAATACCAAATGCATTTTTTGATCGATGACAAGGTTTTAATAGAAAGGTAAATGTTCACTTGGTTTAATATGTACGTGTGCCCAACATTTGTATAATTCATTTTTCCGATCACATAAATATAATGCATAGATCGTTAATTAAAATATTGTTAAGTCGACTTCCTTTAAACCGGATGTTTTATGCCCCACATGTTTGACGAACGGGTATGGTGTTCGAGCAGTGACATAAACATGTTGTAATTTGTTTAAAGGTAGCAAGTTAGTCGTCTTTTCGAGTCTTATATATTTCAAATTAACAATACACGTTTATGCCTTTTGGTAATATAGTTTATTTTTTGTATTTGCGTCATTTCGTGACTATGGTGAGTACTGTATTGCGAGTAATAAGTAAATTTGACAATAAAGGTTCACTGGAAATTCCACCATACTTAAAGTAGTGCCCAATTATTTTGTTAACTTTTGACATTCTTTGATGTTTTTCTTTTGGATATTTTAGGATTGTTGGTGTGTGTTGTGTGGACTTTTCATTTGTAGTACCTAACATTAAGTGTATACAATATTTTGACCAAAGGAATTTGTTCAATTGTCCGTTTGTTATTTTGATAATTTCATGCATGTGCTGTATATTTCTTCAAAAGCAATATTTTGCATAATATTTTTTTAATAAGCATTTACTGATCTGTTCTACTAGTATTTACAAGCCTATTGACATATTAATTGAATTATTTGCCATAATATTTATTGAACTATTCCTATGTGAAAAATAAGCCTTTTTACACTTTACATGAACCTTAAATCAAATTACGACCATGTGTATGTCATTGCTCGAACACCATACACGTTCAATACATTGTTTGGCATAAAATCATCTGGTGTCAAGGAAGTCGACATAAAACTATTTCAATTGACGGTCTAGGCATAATATTTGAGGGATCGGAATAATGAATTATACACAATTTGGACACATGTACATATAACACCAATTGAATACTTAACTTTCTATAAAAAAAAACCTTGTCATCGTTAAAAAAATGCATTTGTTATTGTCTTGTCATGTTTACTTGTTCAGCTAGGCGTTATACGCCGGAAGTATATTCGGAAAATATGTCTTTTGAAATTCGATCATTCATGCACTATTTCTACTACTTTTTTATTAAAATATTTATAATTTGTTTATGAGATAATTGAAAGTTATTTAATCGAATAGATGAAATATGTAAGCAATATTTAACAAATTCGTATATGCGGATACATACAAATTGCTGACCAAGATGGAAGACAGATGACATTAAATCGGAAAGAGACTCAAATGCATCAAGATTATATTGAATTAGTGCATTTAATGTGAGTGTCATTGTTATTGAGATAATCTGAAAATGATATGTTTTCATTAAATATATTTTATAGAATCATAACTCATTTTGATCGCATGCTATGCAAGTGGAAACTTAGACTTTTTACAAAATCTATAAATAGCTTCTCATGCCGATAGACATGTTCATTTGAAATACGCATAGTGTCGTTGTTGGGCATTATTGACACACTTCAATGGTAGCAGTGCCTTTAATATAACGGGCCTATACTGTTGGTGGTTATATTTTGTTAATGTGTGTTTATTTTAATGAATTTAAGAATTTGCCATACATTGGAGTGTTTGCTTATAATGGCATTATTAATAAGATGTGTGAGTGGTTTTTTTTTGACATGCATACATATATCGAACAAATATGTAATTATTGAAACCATATGTAAATTTCATGTATTTATTTTGGGTATAACAGAACATTTTAATATTTGTTCATGTTTTTCTATGCGGGGTCATTTGTGAACTTAAAATGAACATTAAAGTGATCGACTGCCATACGAATAGGTAGTCCCTTCACAACTACGCTCTCGAATGGGAAAAACAACAATATATTTTTGGTATGTCGTTGGTACGACCAACTGACTGATACCGTGTATTACTATTCCATAGTCATCAAACATATATAAAAGCATGAATACAAACAAAAGCTTTGTCGCCGTTACAACATCATACAACGTAGTCTATTACAACGCTATGCATACTGTATGCCAACACGAGTCCCTCCTCGTAAGCAACTATCAAGGCAGCCACGCCTATCGTCTCTTCCGGAGACCGAATCCCGCAGTGAAATTAATAATATGATACTGGTATATATGTATATATCGAATACATTAAATACATACTTAATGTGAGTAAACGCATGACCTGTCGAAAAAAACACAATCCTAAATTTAAAATATTAGCTCTTACCAGAGTAAGAGGCATGTAGATTGAATATTTAAACAACAACACTTGTAATGTTACTCATACAATTATTCAAAACAAATTAAAATTAACATGTGTATCGATCAGTCAATCCTAACGCTGAATGACTGAACAGATATACTTGGCTACGAGGAAAACGCCCTCTTACAGAGCCACCTATCGGATCTACATTGACAAGGGAAAATAGTTTTCGTCTAATTCGCACGTGCTCAAACGACGAAAACAATATTTCAATACTGGGACGCGTGAAACTTGTGATAGGCATAAATTAGAGACTGCAATTTAGTTTGGACATAAACCCCACGTGTAATCATTGTTATTCCACTTGAAACAACGGTCTCTGCAAGTTTTGCCATAGGAATCAAAACTGATAGGAGTGTCTAAAAGGTTTAAATACAAATAATACTCCCGTATAATAGGATTATTGGAATCGTGTTACAAAGCGATCCGCGAGCAGGGCAGCGATCCAGGTAATAACATACCTTTATATCTTCAAACAGTAAGTCAAATCCACATTTTGCAAGAATCCGGAATAACAGCCAACTATTGCAAATAACATGTCGGCCATGTTTGTGTTGCTAATGAACATCTGACCACCCACCATCCTGTGATAAGTGTTCGAGACTGTTTACGCACATTGAACACGACAACTATCTTCGATTTGACATTGCCAAACATATCGATGACAAGTGCTAGGAAACGACGAACACAGAAGTAATAGTGCTGTCACAAGCGACATTTTTACATTTAGCATCATTAGTAAAGCTTGTTAATATATTACTATGGGAAAGTTAGTTTTATACTCTTCGAGAAATTATGTTAAACGCGTAAAATTAAGCTCGATTTGTTATGTAAAGAGAAATAAATAGAATATTTGTTTTTTCGGGGTACATCCGTATACTGTGAAACCATTATTAATCGTCAGGCATTAATTTTCATAAATTTCGTCAGTCGACCGATCGGCGTATTTTAATTCCTAACGAACAAATATGCTCTATGTTTGAACAAAAACAAACATTAAGTTGAACAATATTTCAAACTTTACCGTAGACATGAGGCATTAAATTTGAACATAATCCATGCACACATTCACTGCTGTTTTGTAATCAAGATTAATCCGGTTTAGACACAAAGGGATGTAGATTACACAAGGTACTTAACTGACACGTTACGCTTCTTTAAAACGCGTGTGCAGTACAGCTGTATCGAATGCGTTGACTTCGTTCATGTAGAATGGTAATGAATTAGCGCTAATTGTTTATAACTTTATCACCCATAAGGTGCATTGTGTTTTTTCAGGGGTGTTGCATATTAGCCATCACGCAGCGAATGCCGATGAAAGACAATAAACAAAATGAAAAGATGACGATGTGTGATCAACATGCATCCGTCGTAATGGGTGTATGATGCGCAACTTGTGTTGCTCTAAGTGTGTGCTTTATGTATCTCGCTTACAGCCTCACACCTGGATACCAGCGTATGCTGGGAAAAGGGGAGCATATTCAGTCTCCCTCTTCCAGGCATAGCCTCTCATGCATCAAGACCGCTGTGGCCCAGAAATGGGATCCTCCGCGAGGTGATGGATGGTAACTGGGCACCTTGCGGCCCCAGGCTAAACCACAAGGTCTCGGAGGAAACTAGGCCCCTAGATACTGGACTTGCATGACCCCCCGGCGCGGGGACATGCTCTGCAGTTTTGTAAACCTAGTTCCCAGCTATGGGTCAAATAGCTCCACTGCCTTGTGGATGCCTTGGGAGAGGAAAAGGCTAAGGGATGATACCCCGACAGAAAACCGCTGCTGCCTTGCAGTCCGTCGTTGGATCGACAAAGGCTAAAGGAAAACAACCTGACAGAAATACACTGCTGCCTTGCAGTTCGTCGTTGGCTCGACAAAGGCTAAAGGAGGGGTAACCTGACCAAAACCTAGAGAGTTGAAATCAGAGATGCTGGGCCAACTGGCACTCTCTTAACAAACCACAGCATCATGTAATTTCCGCAATGACTATACAATCTACTAGTTATCAACGATGTGGTGCTGAGTCTTTGGGATCCCCCCAGGGAGATTCAGTGCCGGGCTCTGTGCCTCGACAGAGTCCACCCAAAGCTACTGGGGGTCACTCCTTCAAAAACACCAAGAGGAGAAGAACAGGCTTCAACAAGCCAATGATGAGAAAAGTCAAACAGCAACACTTTACAGTGATGCATTGGAATGCAGAGGGAGTGTTCAACAAGAAGGCTGAGCTAGAACATACCCTTCATGAGGAAAACATAAATGTCTGTTGCATACAAGAAACTCACCTTCAACCAACAAAATCGTTTAAGATCAGAGGATATCAGTGCTTCCGAAACGACAGGGTTGGTAGAAAAAAAGGAGGAATCATGACATTAGTCTGGAACAACATCAATGCTGTCCAGACTAAAACGCACATGGACGACTCTGAATTCCAAGTTCTGAGCCTCAGAAATAAAGATTTTAGTTTGACCCTTGTGAACATGTACTCTCCAAATGACAAAAATCTATCCCTAGAAAACATCCCAACTGACAGTGAAAACTTCATGGTAGCTGGTGACTTCAACAGCCACTCTCAAAGCTGGGGATATGACCACATAGATAAACGTGGAGAAGAAGTGGAGACCTGGCAAGATGATAACAACTTAAATCTAATCAACAAGCCTGATGACCTTCCAACCTTTTACTCTAGAAGTTGGCACACTACTTCAACTCCTGATCTTGCTTTCTGTACAGCTGACATACTGTAAACGTATAGACATTCGTCGGTATGAAATTTCGTGGTTTAATTAAAAACAACTAATTCGTTGACACGTACTTTCGTGGATTTCAAATTTTCGGGGAAGATTGACAGTCATAATAATTAAACTTTTTTTAAAACAACCAGAGTAATAACGAAGAATAATCTGTAATCTTTTTTGACAGCAAGGCTTGAGGTTAATGTGCACTGAAGCATGAAAGTGTTGCCGATAATTGTCGACAAGAGCGAATAAGCGGCGATATTGTGGGTCCCCGCTCGCTAATTGCTATCAATGTTGTTTTGACAATATTTGCAATTCTCTGCTCAATCGGTCGCCTAGTAGTAACAATTGAGTAATACGGTCCCCAAAATACACGTGTGAAAACCTCTTTCAACTTAAATTGAACTAATTGACATATGTGATAAATCTACAAACTGTTAATTTGACGACGTCACGTAAAAGAGAACAATCGTTGATGTAAAGTTTAAATTCCGTGCTTAATTTAAAGTAACATTACTACTCAAAATCAACGAAAATTGCGTACAATTGTTCGTAAAATAAACATTAACCAATTAAAAATCAGTGTTCCTTATGGCAATTGCCAAAATTTCAACGCCAGATGTGGTCTGGTAAAATAGATGTTTGAAGATACAAAATGCTCGTTTTTATTATCGTTTTGCATTATCTATCCATACGACACATGAACACTACCATTGTGTTCGTGTGGCGTATGAAAAGATATATTCGCGGGAATTAAATGTGGCCACAAATAAATAAAAACGAGCTTTTTGTATCTACCAAAATCTATGTTATCATACTACATCTATTTTGGCTATTGCTACAAGGAACACTGATTGTTACGGTGTTAACTTTATTTTACGAAATACTTAACGAAATTTTCGTTGATTTTGAGCGTTATAGAGACTTTAAAAAGTATTATTAACCAAACACTTGTCTAGTAAACAACATATTGTATTACCTAGCATTTCTTAATCAAATATCTCAGATAACCGAAACCCATAGAGAATGTTGGAAATGACATACGGAAAGGACCGATTTCGGATTAAAAACGTAAAAATAATCGTTGGTACTTGAATTCGTGGTTCAGCGGAACAACGAAATCCACGAAAATTAATACCACACGAAATTTAATGGTTTTACAGAAAATGGCCATGTCAAGAGGAAAGTAGCAGAACAACTAGGAGGAAGCGACCACCGCCCAGTCCACATCATTCTGGAACACACTGACTCTACTTCTTCAACTCTACCCAGATGGAACTACAAGAAGGCCAACTGGACCTTTTACCAATCTGAGACAGACATCCTGTGTAAAGACATTAGATTTGATGGTAGGGACATAAACCAAGTTGTAAAGGAGTTCAACAAAAGCATACTCAAGGCTGCACAAAAAGCTATACCTAGAGGGGCAAGAAAAGAGTATAAGCCATACTGGAGTGAAGAATTGGAAGAGTTGCAGAACAAGTTATCAGAAGCCAGGGTGGAAGCTGAATCCAATCCCTCACAAGAAGCCAATCTGTCTCTACAGCATGCAAAGGCAAAATTCTTAAGATGCAAACTTGAAGCTCAGAGGAAAAGCTGGAGAAGGAAAACTGCATCTCTCAACTTAGAACGAGATGGACGCAAGTTGTGGAGACTTACAAAGCAACTGAATGATGACAATGAAAATGCGAGGGGCTCAGTAACTTTGGAGGAGAACGGAGAGCTGTTAACTGGAAAACAAGCTGCAAATGTGTTTGCCAAAAATTACAAAGATGTCAGTAATATTCATGTCAACAGAGAGCGACAAAGAGAAGCTAGAAAAGAACAGAGGGATAGGAGAGCAAGACGTGAATCATCAAAATCTATGAATCAGGAACTGACCATGCACGAGCTTCAGACAGCCATCAGACAACTGAAAGCAAAGAAATCACCAGGACCCGATGGAATTACCAACGAAATGCTAATTCATCTAGGCAAGACAGCAATGCGCAAACTCCTTGACATATACAATTACAGCTGGAAACAAGGTAAACTTCCCCAAATCTGGAAAGAGGCTACCATGATTCCTATCCACAAGAAAGGAAAGGACCCTAAGAAAGCCGCAAGTTACCGGCCGATCAGTCTCACCAGCTGTGTTGTCAAGACAATGGAGAGGATTGTTAATGCACGCCTCAAGTGGTATCTGGAGACCAATGATTTACTGGCACCCCAACAGGCAGGTTTTCGACAGTTTCGCTCAACTGAAGACCAGACTACTTACTTATCACAAGAGGTCGAAGACGCATTTCAAGAACAGAAGGTAGTCTTGACAGTCTGGATTGACCTTCAAAGGGCGTTCGACAAAGTCTGGACTGATTGTTTACAAGTGAAACTTATGAGGAACGGAGTTGACGGATCCATGCTGACCTGGATCAAGGCATATTTATATAACAGGAGAGCCAGGGTTAGTCTGAACCAAACAAAAAGCAGGAAGTTCCTACTGCGCCATGGAGTCCCCCAAGGTGGAGTCTTATCTCCAACCCTCTTTGTGCTTTTCATCAATGACATAGTGTCTGAGCTACCAAAGGGAGTAAAAGCCGCACTTTATGCAGATGACTTGGTGCTATGGTGTAAGGAAGAACATGCAACCACGGCCACATACAGAATGCAGGGAGCCATAGACAAGCTTACAGCATGGGCCAATGACTGGTGTGTCTCCATTAACAAGGAAAAATCATCCACAACACTATTCACCATGTCCACAAAGCAAAGAGCTTGAAAGATCATGATGGAAGGAACACAGCTGAAGGAAGAAGATGAGGCTACATACCTAGGAGTCACATTTGACAAGAGGCAAACTTGGAAGCCACATATCAGCCGTATTGAAGGAACCGCCAGAAGGAAACTTGCTTTGATGCGCAAACTTGCTGGAACAACATGGGGTGCTAATGAGCAAATATTGAAAACCATATACCAGGGTACAGTGAGACCCACAATGGAATATAGCTCAGCAGCATGGTCCACTACAGCCAAGACCAACCAGCAAGCCCTCGACAAGGTACAGAACCAAGCACTGCGAATCATAACAGGGGCCACCAAGTCGACACCCATTGCCTTCATGGAAAAACTTACTGGTATACAGCCACTGCATGAAAGAAGACAAACTAAAGTACTACTACAGGCTGAAAAGTTCAAATCCCTACCTGACCATCCAATAAAAGCTAGACTAACTGAAGGTACTAAAAACCGGCTGAAGAGAGGTAGCTTTGTACACCAAGTGAAGACACTTAACAGACAGTTTGCACAACAGCTGGACACTCAAACAACTCCACTCAGCTCTGAAGACATTGTTAATCCAACAGCAAATGATCTGTCAAAAGTACAAATCAGACTTACTGTCCCCCTAATTGATTCAGAAGCACAAAATGAAATCCTGAAAAGAAGTCATACCTTAGCCATGATAAACGAGGATTTCCCATCAGATCTGTGGACACATGTATACACAGACGGATCAGCTACTTGAGCCGTTGAAGACGGAGGAGCTGGGATCCTCATCAGATATCCATCAGGCAGAAATGAAACACACTTCATGGCCACAGGAAAGAGGTGCAGCAATTACAAAGCTGAGACAGAAGCACTCATGAAGGCAGCCTCTATGATTGAGAACTCACCTGAAAATACCACTTCAGTAGTATTCCTCACAGATGCAAGATCAGTCCTTGAAGCTCTGACAAACAACACCTCCCCAAAACTAGCAAAACTTATGACAAGACTCAGCAATAACCTCAACATAGCACTCCAGTGGATACCTGCCCACTGTGGAGTGTCAGAAAACGAGGAGGCTGACCAACTAGCTAAACAGGGAGCAAAAACAGAGCAACCAAATACCCAGGTTACATACAGAGAGAAAGTCAGCATCATAAAGGCAATCACCAGGCCCCAGCAAGAGCAAGATGCTTATCACCTGCTTAACAGAGCAGAACAAGTAGTGATGGTTCGACTACGCTCAGGACACAACAGACTGAATGCCCACTTGTACAGATAATACAAGCTGGTACCCTCACCACTCTGTCCATGTGGAGAAGAGGAACAAACTGCTGAACATGTTCTTCAAAGATGCAAAAGACACGATCAGGAGCGAGCTGCGGAGTGGTCCGAAGACACAACCCTCAACAGAAAACTGTATGGAGGTCTGGAAGATCTAAGACGGACTACAACATTCATTGCAGAAACTGGCATGATTGTGTAGCGCGAACGCAAAGAAGAAGAAGAAGAAGAAGAAGTGATCAACATGCGTATTCATCACAAATTAATAAAGAATATTTTAATTGCTGTTTGTTTTTTTATTGTTTGCGTTTAGCCACACTTATTACTATTTTATATGTATCAATTTATTTATTTTTAAATTATTGACATTATTGATTTATATACCGGTAGTTTACTTTTTAAGAACAAACACACACATAGAGTTTATAATTTTAATGTTGATATCAGAATAAAAAAGCATTTTATTCAAAAAAAAAACACTTAACAATCTGGAACCTCTTTCGTGTAACACAAACAGTTTTTAAACGTAATTGACAGCATTTTAATAAAAATCATACCAACTAGAACACATACCCAAGAAAATAAACAAAAGTGACTAGTTTGGTGCCGATAAATGTACGATTGTTATCAGTATGGCAATTATAATAAAATAATAAGACTAATTGGCAAATGGCTTCGTTGTAACAAACACTCGTTAACGGTTATTCAATCCCACTTGTCCGCTAATCATAACAATGAACGTGTGAATGGCATACATTAAGAGGGTCCATTACTGTCCCTTGATAACAAAAGACTAGTTAATTGGCATGTGACAAACAGGCCCCACCTCCTGCAGTGATTCTCAAGTGTGTTCCCGCGATTTTTCGCAACTGCGATTGATCGCGAATATGTATTACACACAAATTGGATATTGACTGACGCATTTTTTTAAAATTCAAAATCAGAAATCGGCGAATTTAAGTGCTGACGAAATCGTCATTTTTATAAAAATGACGAAATTTTGTGCTGTCGAAAATAAATGGTTTCACAGTAATATCATTCTTATCAAAATTGGAAACACAAACTCAATTTTATAGATTAATTTTGAAAATGCTTATTTAATGCATCAAACTCACATTTTGCCCAAAGCCAATCTCGCATTTGTTCGTAAATGTTCGGAAATATGTGCGGAATATTCACATGGAATTATATTATGTCAACAAATAAAAACGAGCATTTTCTATCTCGTTAAATCTAAGTTACCTTACCACTTCTAGTGTTGTAATTTTGGTTATTGCTATACGGAACAATACTTGTTTATTGGTTAACATTACGACAAAAGAAACGAAAAATTTACGAAATATTCTTTGATTTGAGTATTTATGTGGCTTAAAGCATGGTTTGTAGTCTACGTGGCTTAAAGCATGGTTTGTAGTCTATGTGGCTTAAAGCATGGTTTGTAGTCTATGTGGCTTAAAGCATGGTTTGTAGTCTATGTGGCTTAAAGCATGGTTTGTAGTCTATGTGGCTTAAAGCATGGTTTGTAGTCTAATAACAACAATATCTAACGAGTCGAATCGGATTCATCATCTACACTTACCATCACAGCAGCCATTTTAGTTTTCATTTCATTTATTGATATTTAGTATGCTTACTAAATTTAATGCGAGGCAAATAGAAAGGTGTCTTGTTTCACAAGTTTTGTATGAATAAGTAAGCATTAAGAGGATGGACGGATCCGGTAAAAAATCGCAAATAAATTCGACATTACGGAGCATCTTCAATTAATGTAATGCGTGTTTGTTAATACCTTTGTTAGTTATAAGCATTGGACGTTCATTAATTTTTATTTTCTTTTTAAAACAAACTAAAATACAATATTTCTGGATACATATTGTCATAAATAATAACTGACAAGACTCGTCGTGTAAATCTCTCTTCAAATCATCTGGTAAATTCATAAACACAAAGACATAAAAGTAATATTATATACTTATTTTCAAATAACTTTACTTGTTTAGGTTATAAGATTCACTTAAACGTAGCAACGGGCAGGTACATTATACCTTCCTTAAACTCCGTTAATTAAATATGTAAATAGATTCGAGCTATCTTTATCTACTTGCAAAAATCAGTCGACTTATAGACCTCGTTCCCGTACATGACCGAAGCAATCATTGTCTCTACTAGACACGAAAGTGTTCAATTAAGAACTGAAATTGTGTTAGCGATATGGCAACATATATGTAATTAACCTTCTTCTCTACCAGAGACGTGAGACATGTTTGCATGTAAGTAAACGTTGCTGCATTTTTAATGTGTATATTTGCGTGCCCGTCTGTATCGAATGAATATGATTTAGAATGCCTTTTTGCCCCTCGATGAAATTATATTACATGATCAAAATAGCGCATGTAGTTTTTACATTGACGTAATGCAAAGTGTACTTCCAAAACAATGGTGAATGCATTTCTTAATTATGCCTTAATGTACATTATTTTTTAATTCAGACATATAACACATGTTTGCATAAATTGAATATTAATAATTTCAAAATGTTCATGATAGTGTTCGTATCAGTATTACTGGCAGTCACATGATCACTCTATACATTGAGACAGTCATTATCAGTACGTTTGAATCAATTTTTCGGTGACATCCATTACGTCCATTGGGAAGTTTTGAGCATGTTCAAAAATTTTCACCGGATAAAACGGACAGAGATCTCCGTTTGATGTGCGGTCTTTATACGTTAGTTTACGGTTTGTTCGGAACTCGTGCGTTACAACTCCTGTACGTATCCGGTTTATGTCCGTTTATGTCCGGTTGTCCTGGTCCTAAGAATAATACAATACAATAAATTTCAGAAGAAATGGAATAATAGTATCAACTAAATGAATGTTTTATGCGATTACATAATGTATAGGTTGAATAGGCAATTATTCATCCATTGAAGACACAGACGAAAACAATATTAGAAATACGCTCCGTAATAGACAGATTTATACGACTCAGTATATGCCATTAGATACGAAAAAACGTGTCGGTATCGGTATAGTGCGTATAGTTACTATTTCGTTGTTGATTTCTTTGAAGTACACAATATTTTCTTATGGTACCGTTATCAATTTATGATATATATTGTTTTGTTTTGTACTTTGAGTGTTCATAATTATGTTTATGTTTGCGCTTTAGAACATATTACATTCACATTAAAATCGTTTATACATATTAGTAAAATTTCATAATAAAAGTTTAGTCTCAACTTTACAGTTGGGCAGTTAAAACTTTTATAGTGTTTAAGCATTGATTCTCTCAGTAAAGTATTTAAGAATAGTCTTATTCAGTGTCTGGTATCTTGGCTTCAAGTTCCACTGTGTAATATAAACAAGAACTGTATTTCAAAAAGACAACCGGCATTTAATGTTATACTTACTAATGGCACTTTCGTTCTACCTTTACTACAACAATTAGCAAGACGTTTCAAACATGTGATGTATTCAAATTTGGACGGACAGACTGGACATATAGACAGGGGGACAGACTGGCGCTGATTTGAAATATTGTTCTCTCCGGTGAAAATTACCGGTGGACTAAAAACATCTTCTTGGTGAAGTCGTAAAACAAGAACACAATTGAACCATCAATTCAAATAATGTCTTTGCTTAAGGATTCTTTCTAAGTGATTACAATCTTGTGCTATTTTAAGAAGAAAACTGTCATTTTTTAGGTGTTGGAAATGATTCATCGAAATATAAATTCGATGCAATTTGATGTAAATGGTATTTTACCTATTTATTTGAAAATAGCAGAATTCTAAGCATATAAATGAATCACTTACACCATGATTTGACGCGCATATAACGTTTCTGTGTTTTGAGCAGTGATTATTTGCATTAAGAGAGTGTTATGTTTTGTGGGCTAAATTAAAAATTGAAATTTCTTGCTTTTATTTACACAAATATAATCACAGCATACTCTTGAAACTAATGTTCATAAATGTTCAGTTCTCGTCGTTTATTGTTTTAACTATATTTTTAAGCAGCTATACGGGCTTAAATCGCCATCAGCTACCGATTTACATTAAACCTTTGTTTTGAAAACGTGTAGTAAAAACATTTGCACAATACTTCGGTAGCAAATATTCCCTCTCCAAATATGCATCGTTTCAAATCGTGTATTAGACAGCTGGCTACGCCGATAAAAGAGTTGAGCTAGATAAAGTGTAAAGCTTGATAAAGTATTGCGCTAGATTAATTGTTCGAGCTTCACTTTCGTGTTGACATAGATTAATTGTTCGTACTACAATTTCTCCGGATATACCATCAAAATAATTAATTGTTAGACTTGTTATGACCAAACTTTTTCAAATGTTCGTTTGTTCGTTAGTGTTTATTTGTCTTGCGTTGTGCCAACCATTTGATGAACGAGATCGAGCCCAATCTTAAATAAAAAAGTTATAATGTCAAAGTCGTTTAGAATGTGGTACATTACCCATTGGTCAATCATGTTATGCCTTGTTTAATATGCTGTTGCAGATAATCTAGTCTGCTGGGCAAGTGTTGGCTTATCAATCGGTACGTATGTTTTAACAGCTATGTTTTTATAATGTGCTTGTACTTAGTTAATGAAAACATTAATATATCTGTATATACGGTTGCTTATGTAGAACGTACTGCAATTAGCGATATTATCCGCATGAGAACATATTTAGATCTTTTATCAAGCCAACACAATGTTTGTTCGTGACAGTCTATAGAGTTAATCTTTGTTTGTGTACATCCTTTATAAAGAGTGAACGGAACTCACCAACACAAAACCAAATCAATTATATTAGTATTATCTATATCCGCATGTTTTTCATGCTGATAGAAGTGTGCAATTTAACAGTTTTGTTATTATGTTTTTACTGGTGAAGAGCTTATAACATTAAAAACTAAACAAAATGTATAGGCATTATACACTAGTACAGGCGTCAGGCGTTTTTCGATAAAATCTTGACACGTTTCTCTATTTTCATTTAGGTCAAATACCCTCAAACTCATACATTGCGAATATAAAACAATATCAGTGAATCCCACATCAACTGCACGCAAACATCATTTCTGTTTGATTTCCTTAGTCGTCAACAGCTGGCATACGCAAACAGTATCGTGTATTGTTTATTTGTAAAGTCAATTAAGATACTAGTTAATCAAGATAAACATTCAATTGTTAATAGGGTTTGTATAATAAGGATTATTATAAATGTTGAATGCAATTGCATGGATTAAGCATTAGGAGAAAATATGAACCAACTTTACAATGATCTGATCCATAATTGTTTAATTGTGCAGGATAGTGATGGAATAATTGGTCACTTATTTAAAGCAAATTTTTGGTCTGATTAAGTAAGTACAAATGTCCGATGAGTGTGTATGATTGACATATTTGTACAAGGATATGTTGACCGTAGTCATCGCTTCAAAGAGTGTCAACTTAACACAAATAAATCTACTGATAACATTACTGGAGTTCAATTAAAGGGGCCTTTTCACGGTTTGGTAAAATGACAAAATTATAAAAAGTTGCTTCAGATTCGCACATTTTCATTGTAGTTATGATATTTGCGAGGATACAGCAATACAGAGCATTTACCAGGCTCTAAAATAGCCATTATATGCATCTTTTGACGATTTATAAACCTGAAAATTATAAAGCGTTTTAACGCGAAACGATTAAATAATTTGGAGAGTTCTGTTGTTGTCGTTATATTTTTTGAAACTACGAGGATCACTTATATAAAGTATAAAATACATCCTTAATTGTTTGAGCACGGATGGCCGAGTGGTCTTAGTGGTAGACTTTTACTCCAGGACTCAAGGGGTCAGCGGTTCGAGCCCTGTTCAGTGTAACTTTCGTCGCTTTTTTAATTTTATTCTTGATTTTTTACTGGAGCTTTTTAGATCTGATGTTTACATTTATCAACATACAACATTTAATGACAAACTTCAATACATGCCAAAATCTTTGAAAATGCCCCTTTAATGCTTTAAATTGACATCAATGTTGATGATGCGATTTTAACTATTTGAGACAAAGGGCGGACAAGGTAAATTTGCACATTTTTCAAACCTCAAGGGCCATATGATTTTAAAGTTTTTTAAGCTATCTATGTGTTCACAAAACCTAGCGGATATATAGTGCCCACACACATCGTGATGATTAGACTTTGGGTTTTTTGTAATATACATGGATACTGAAATTAGACCGGAAAACTGAGCGTATTAAAGACGCGGCCCGCCAGCCGTAGGTGTTCAATTAAATACATCGCGTTTTGTTAAAGCGGCATATAAATGAAACACATCAATACCAATACATAAATAATGTATGCGTTCTAACACTAACATTATTCGTACATAATGGGCGCACGCAAATATTCCTGTATGTTCTTTACTGACATATTTGTAGCCCTCGTTATTCCATCGGAGGATCAGCTTCAGTGTCGAAAGTGCAACAACGCTTTTGACATGACTATGTGCTTAGGTCAGGTCATATGCGACAACATAACACAGGCAAGTGGTATTTATTTGAATTATTTTAACAAGTGTTGTTTATACATGCCTTGATTGTACATGTTGTATAGCGTAGTCTATATCGTTTACACAATGTGTGCTTTAATTTTCATGATGAGTAGTTCCGACATGATGAGTAGTTCGGGCTTGATGAGTAGTTCGGATATGATTGTTCTAATATAAAGTGATCAGCGGTGCTTGTCGTTGACTTTTAAAAAGCAATATATCTAACGATTGAATTACACGTTGTTGTACATGTGTATTTAAAAAAAAATACGAACACAATATTATCATGTTTACTCGTTTATTAGGTACTTTGATTATTTTGAAAAGGAAATGTGAACACAATATTATGATGTTAACCAGTTTAATGATATGTAATGACTACCCGAAAAAGAAAAAAATTGAGGGTCGAAAAATGCCCTAAAAATCAGGGACAAACTTTATTTGACTGAGTCAGAAAGTTCAGAAAATGAACAATACAAGCTTGAATTGTTCTTATATAAATTAAAGTGCAGTTAATCATCTTCATTATCATTTTATAAATCATTTACATTTTAAAAAGTAATTTAACACACCATTCGCATGTAAGTGTTCGCATAGTCTCATTTTGTGTTGACAAATGCTATCGCTAAATGTGCAAATATGTTTGACAAATTTTTTTTTAAATGTTTCAATACAAGCTATGAACTTCTTATGGTATTTAGAGCAATATTTGATTTATTGCTGTAAACCTTCACCACCAAACACGCAATTCATTTATTTTTTCTTTACCAGTTTGAGTTTTACTATTCGAACTTCATGTATCTATTAATAAATTCACTATTCAAGTCTTGTTTTTAAGTTATCGTTAGATTTTGTTAAATATTGCGGTTATGCCATTTGGGATTTCGATATTTTTAAATGTTTTATCTTACAGGAATGTTTTACGGACGAGATCATAAACGAGGCTTTGCAAATCATTTTCTCCGCCGGATGTCGTTCAAGGGATGTAAGTGTGAAAATTGATGTAACACCATAAACACGTGACGTAATAACGTATTATTATTATATCAATAATAGTAACAACATTACACATATGTTACGAATATAATAATAATCATATACAACTGTTTGATGATCATATCATAAACAACTGGAAGATAAATGCAGGATGTAAATCGACCGTTTATTTTGCTTTATAATGGTTAAAAGGCATGTGCACGGTTATATAAAATTGTTTCACGCATAGCTTAAAGAGGTTAAAATGATCGTCTCAGAAACCAATAAAATGGTTTGTTGTTGTGTTGTATGATTTTCGGAACATTAATTTGAGTAAACGATAACTTTTCAAATCAGTGTTTTGTAAACTGCTGCCTATTTGAATTTTCTAAGTTAGAAGACATTATGCCTTGGTCTCCAAGCTATTGCGTCATAGTTAAATTTGTGGAAGACACAAATGCGAGAACAAAAAATCGAATTCATAGTATATAGCATATTTTAGTTAAGCTGAAGTTAAAATAGTGCATGTTCAGAATTCAGTCTTGCAATGCTTATCTTAGTACACTGTGGTTAACATGTATGCTTTCTGTAAAATAAATGCAAACATTTCAAATGATTTTCAAATCATCCAAACATACAATAAAACGTCAATTATATTAACGGTGTGAAATTCACAAGCAAACGGCTCGGCGAACGATTTTTTTCCTCTCGAGTGCCGTACCAGATAGTAAACTCTTAAACCGTAGACTGTGCTGCAAAACATCACCGTGTTATTGACACGCAGTCTGCATCAACACCGGTCAGAACCCGGCATCGAGGCAAAGGAAAACGGCTGGGGTGCAATCAAAACGATGGTGTAACCGTACATCTTACCGGCTTAAATAAACTATTCAATCTGATTATATTCTGCTGCCGATTCCAATCAATATGAGTAAAAGCAGATAGCGCATTATCAACTTGTCCACACAATCAACGTAAGTAAAGAAGTTGATAATTGATTTTAATTTTGAAAAGTTGGTTGCTCTTCTGTTTGTAATGGTTAAAGGCTAAATGTGTTACAATTGTGAAAGCCGATAGATGAACGGGTATAAAACCCTTATCATTTCAAGTGTCGGAGATTGCGTCTGCCATTATATCGACCTTAGGCAATAAGCGTCCTTTGGACTCTGACGAAGCTATGGAATATCAAATCTGACAAAAGATCATTCAAAGATGTTTGGCTTTCGGAATTCAAGTTGTTAGATTACACTGCAACGTCGAAAAAGATAGATGTATTGCCAAATATGCATAAAGATTCAAAAATCAAATTCATTTACATGTGAGTGTAGCATTCTGAGAAAAGACAACATTTCAAAACATGAACAATCAAAAGGTAATAATAACGACATTCAATATTAAAATTATCATACATGAATACTTGTTATATTATTATCAACATTAAGATATATTTAAAGTATCAATAACATTGTGGTATGTTCATAATATATGCAAGTCAATTTTTCTTTGAAATTTAGCATATTTGATTTTGCTTATGTCAGAGATTACAAAGAGTCCTCACACGCTTCTAGTCTGGAAACATTATTGTCAAATGCGCAGGCTGCAGCAATATCAAAAAGTGAAGCTGTTGTAGTTTCGGCCATGACTTATGTCTACTTTGCTGCACAAAATACGCTCGCATCATCACTGGTTCCAGACCTTAACATATTGTATATCTTGCAGGTAATGATAAGTAAATTAAACCAAATCGTTTAAAATATTACATATAATTAAAGTTTGAAGTTTGCTAACAAAATTTAGCAAACAATATTATGAGATCATAATTTACATGTTCAGATTGTAAATTTATATTTATATATTTTCAGGTAGCAACCAATTTCAATGACCTTCGCGTTGACAGCCAAACTTCATATGAACACAGCTACAGTGTGTCGGAACTTCAAAACTGCAATGCAGACGTTCTTCTTCAGAAGATAAAGACATCATGCACGTACAGGGTTATGCCTGATGAGAGTACTGACATTTTAGTGAAGCAGCATTTAGTCACATATGTGAGACTTTTGAGACTAATGAGTTTGACATGGCTTTGCCACATACTTATTTCTTAGGTGTGGCGGAACTGCAAAAGGCTAATGCAGAGAGAATGTTGTAAATGTGCTTGTTCGAAAGGATGTTGACATTAAAAATGTATGAGGGGTGAGCACGGGGCGGAGATTTGGAATAGTGCGGCGAAATTCTGGGGTAGTCAGTAGTCACACGTCTGGAGCGTGCATTACCAGGAGTGCTGGCAACATACTTCCTAGCACATCGGTTGGCCGTGCATTTTGCTGGGGCAGCTGATACAATTCCATTTGTGGTGAAATTCAAAGACATTCTGAATTCTGTTTATGAATACTTTATAAAATCTCCCCAAAACATGTTCACTCTTACGCAAATTCAGATGGTACTAAATGTGGGAACAAAAACATTCAAAGAAATGTTTCATACTAGATGGCTTAGTCATGAAGGGTCTGTGGATGCCATTATTGAGAATTATAAAAGTTTGGTGTCGTGTTTTTTCGAGGAAATTACTGGCGAAGCGCTTTCTCTGCACAAACCCATAACAACCTTCAAATTCTTGTAAGTATCTCACTTTGTGGCACACTGTTTAGAATCTTTGGCAAATCCATTTACAACCAAGACATAACTTTTCAGAAATACATCCACTTCTCACAGCCACCTACGAGCCGTTGGCAGCAATGAACGATGGTAGCTCAGGTGACAAACTTTCAAAATTCTTTACTCAAGCCCCATCTGAGCTCAAATTGTTAAAGATGGCCTTGTACATTCGAATTTCAAGAACACACAACCATCACTGAGTTAATCATAAACAAGAGGCCGGGAGTGTCTGTTTGAGAATTAGAGATTCTCTGACAATGATGATTCAGCCATTTTGACTGCCCTAATACATTTTATTACTCAAATTAAGGACCAGTAGCTTGACAATGAAATCAACACACTGTTTGACTTTTTCACTGTTTCGGCCATGAGGGAAGAAAACGGGAATTTTAAAAACTATTTCAATATTCTGCAGGGCAAGTTTTTTCATTTGTAACAAGTCTACTAAGGATTTTACTACTGCCTGCAATTTAGCCATTAGAAACACAGAAACCTCTCCAGGAAGTGCTGCATTAGCCTGCAGATTACCGTTAGCTCCTGTGGCAACGGCTGACTGTGAGAGTCTCTCAGAAATTCTATTAAAATTGAAAACTAGGAAAAATGATGATTTTGTCGATAAACAGCACACCCATAGAAAAGTTTGATTTAAAAAGTGTTCTCGAAATTCGGGCTGGATTGACGTCAAGGCGGATTATGGCCATCTGCTGAAATGTTTGTTCAGGATATCATTTGCTCAAGTTATTTATATTTATATGCAAATTTGATTATTTTATGAACAATGTGAATATGTGCTTGGTTTATTATGTATGCATATCTATAAAAGTTTTGTTGTAAACTGTTGATTTTGTGTTATGCTCATGATTTTTATAGTAAGACACGTATTAAAGCATCTTTTTGTAGTTTTTGTTTTTGTACACCCATAGATTTACAGGCGGTCCCGAATGCTTAACTAAAAATCGGCGACAGTTTCTATAGAATGGCTACAAATAATGATGTTTGGCTCAAATGTTGGCTACAATAATTCTATTGCCAGCGGGAGCCCTAAACAATGTATTTGATCGATGTAATTCTGCAAGTAAAAGAAAACATAACTTTGTATGGACGTCGATGCATTACATTTTAATGATGTTTCTAAAATTTCGGACATTCTCTCATTTCTTAATATTGACATTTTTACACGAAAGAAACAAATGCATGATCGTTTGCAAAAATGGTTTCCATTTATAGCGCTGAAATGGCATCGGCACCTGACGACCTAACTAACGACCGACCAACCGACCAACGGTCGTGACTGTGCTAAGCAATATGCAAACACTTTTTTGAAATTGTGGCATATTACTATTATAACTTTTAAAAATAATAATAATTATTTTTATTGTTATAATTATAATATAAGTAGCAATAATAATAATAATTATAATAATAATTATAATAATAATACTAATAATAACAATATAATTTTTAATAACAATATTATTATTATTATTATTATTTTATATTTTTTTATTTTATTATTATTTATTTATTTTTTATTTTATTTTTATTATTATTATTATTATTATAAAATGATATTAGTGTTGATATTATAATATGTAATAAGTAGTAGGAGTATAAGTAGTATTTCATCTTATACGATTATTTTATGTCAATAGTAATGTAATGGGTATATGGCCAGTCAGTTTGGAAGAAGGGACCAGAGCTTTGCGTGTTCGTTCTTAGTTATTTTGATGAAAGCTTAATTAGCAACTCTAATTTTATTTTGCAGTTCTGCCACAAAGCCGTTGAAAGTCTGCCAACGAAACGTGATGAGCTATCAATATGTTCTGAGTATGCGCTTATGACAAATAGCACCATTTCAAATCGAACACGATAATTACCACAATTTCGATTACCTGCGTAACAAATTGTATAATTTTAAGCCCAATTCAAATTAGACTAGCCGATTATAAATGCACAGTCAGTATATAACGATTCTTCTACTCCTATGCCATTATTTTGAACATGCTCAAACGAATGTTCTTTCATGCTTGATATAAGCCCCGATCCTAAACTATGTTCACATATATCCCGTGTAGAAATAGGTTGGACATGTTACCAATCTATATAAAAAACGCACAGCAATAGTTAAACAATGGCTGCCATTAAAGTATTAAAGAATAAATTATTTAATTAAACTATACGTGTATTTCAGATTGCTTGTTAGGTATTGATATGTAAATTATTGATTAATTTAAGATGTTGCAGTACGACACACGATTGCAATGCGAGATTATGTGGTACGTTAAACAAGCATTCTAAACCTTGGTTGGTTACATACATAGAATCGTTTAGTTTTTAGAAACAATGCACACACTGATAATATACATTAAAGCATGTTATTTTAGTATCTAGATTTCCTAACATCTATTAAAAGTAATTGATGGTTTTAACGATTTTCTCAGTGACATTTCTAAGAAGCGAACCTTGACTTTATCTGTTATGATGTATTGCCACTTCCTTTTTTTGCTTTAGTTGCATGCCCGAATCAACAAATAGTTTCATAGATGAGAACGTGTTTAACATTTGTTTATTATGTGGTAACTTTATCCGTAACATTAAATCGTTTCCACAGGTGCAGAAAAACAAGTCCCACATGATTTCCAGCTGAAATGCATGTCTTGTAAGCATGCCACAGACATTTCTGCCTGTCGACACGAAATAACCTGCGACAATAGAACACAGGTATATGTTTGTATATGTATACTTCGACTTCCGATTCATCAATTAAAACCACACGTTCTAGTATTGTACCGATTTAGTTTTATTATTACCATTTTACGAACCACTTGTGTTAACATGTGTGTGTTCAGGAGTGTTAGTTTGCGTGTTTAAATATATTTTATGTAAGTATAGCCTCGTTGTTGAAAAAAAAACTGGGCTAACTGCATGTTCGTGAAGTGTCGCTCCAGATGGCGTATTTCGTACACGCTATTCAAAGACGTCACTTTCCGCCTAAACTGGACTTTTCGCTAAGAAGAGAATTTCTTAAACGCACAATTCCATTTAAACGGAAACTGACGTCCAGGTGTAGCACGTGCGGACTGCACAGACTAATCTGAACCGACTCTTAACGCACATGCATATAGTTCAAATTTGCCAAGGTTTAAATTCTTTATAGTCACTTTGCTAGTTTTAGCACAAGTCCATATACTTTTTTCATCGCAGAGCTGCTGTATGGAGACAAGTGTGACAGAAATGCATATCATCGAGATCAATGGCGGCTGTTGTCTGAAAGAGGTTGTGACGTCATCTGGCAGTCGAGTGTCTATTTTGTGTCACGAGATAGGTTATATCAGTATCAGGGTTGTGATGTACGAACCGCGTCAGGGGAGCAGAAATGCCCTACCCCCTTCAAGAATTCAATTTAACGCGCAATTTGTATATAGATCCATACAATAATATAATGTTGTATGACATAATGTTGGCATTGAAACTGACGAAAACAGCTGAACGGAAGTAAAATCACATCCATGCAGTATATTCATGTCATTTTCTGACTTTCAAATATTAAATATTTACATATATTGAATTACTTACGCAGATAAGAATTTTTTCGTTCTTATTAGTTTTGATAAAAGCTTAATCAGCAACGCTAATCTTATTTTGCAGTTCTGCCACAAAGCAGTTGAAAGTCTGCCAACGAAACGTGATGAGCTTTCGATATGTTCCGAGTATGCGCTTATGACAAATAGTTACATTTCAAATCGAACACGATAATTACCCCAATTTCGATTACCTGCGTAACAAATTGTATAATTTTAAGCCCAATTCAAATATTCAAAAACAAACTTAAGTATAGGTTATAATATTGTGTCGTATTACTGAGATAATCCAGCAACATAAAAGAAGTGTTTGTGTGCTTTTGTTTTCGGTGCACTTGAGAACTTAGTAAGATATGTTGCATATTTCTTATTTATTTTTTACAACTTACAGATGCTGTAGCAACGCTGACTATTGCAATCAACTCATATGTTCTAATGGAAACAGATCTGGTAAGCAATATTTACAAATGGATGATATTGCAATCAATTTATGGAGTAAATTGTTGTGTTGCAATAACCATTCAAACGATGTCTTAATATATATACGTGTAATCGTTTGCATATGTGCAAACAATAGGATTTTTATATTGGTCTGTGTGTGATGATTTGTTCAGCATTTGCGGTTTTCCTATATTGTCGCAAATAACAATTTACATCACATTCAGTAAGACATGTAAATTGGTATAATACACCATCTACAAATTGCAACATTTATATTTATACATTTATTTTATAAGAAACTCGTCAAATATGGGTATCTTGTTTTCAAATGTTGGTTTTTATTACACGACAGTCCATACGGATATTCCGGCACCTAACCAGCTAAAGTGCAGACTTTGCGACAAGGCGAGCAATATAAGTGAATGCAATCGTTTAGCTCTGTGCGACCATTCTACACAGGTATCGAGCGACCGTCATTGCCAGCGTCGGAAAGGACGCGTTTATGAAGCCCATTTATTAATCAAAATCGATTGTTTGGCCATATGTTCTTAGTTTATTGCCCGTAACTCTTTACCACTTAGATACGTATTGAGACGCATTTGGAGTCCTATGGATAGTTACATTTACTTAAATACCTTTATTACTAAATTCAAGCTTTAAAGGCTTCATTTCCAACACTTAGATACTAATGAGCAGCAAACATCATAAAACTTAACAGAATGCGAGTAACTTGCATGCTGTTCTGGTTTGATGCTGGCTGCAAAAGCCATTTTCACTTAGCTTCTTATGGCGGAAATGGTTAATATAACTTATCATATGTTAATCATAAACCGCCACATTTAAATTATATTAGGACAAATATAAGTAATGCAACATGATTCAAGTAATATATTTTTATGATAAATTATTAAATGGCAAAAGAGGTTAATAAAAAGAATACAGCATATATTAATTTATATGGGAAAATGGTAGTCTTATTTTTATCATCTACATTGGCATATGTTATTTCTTATTATTTTTAATTTTGTATAGATGTGTTACATGGAGGAGATTATAACGACTGATTTACGGTTGGAATTGCATGGAGGCTGTCGCTCTAAAGAGGTAACTTAACAGTGTGCTTTATAGCCACAATAAACTTGGGGAAATTTCTTTAATATCTCTATTCTTGAGTGCATGGAACTATATTCTAAGGCCCGTACACTGTTATTCCAAAGTCAGATTGTATTGTGTGTGCACTTATTTAAAAGTACGGGATAAGACAAATACTTTCTCTCTTGGTAATCTCGGTGTGTTGGCTATAATTCAAACAAATCTTCATAATAACCAAGATAAGTGTTCATCCAATCATAAATGTTATTAATTGACAGATGTGCCATACAGTAGTCAAGCGAGAGACTTTAACGCCATGCTCGCAGTGAGTACACATTTAGGCATATTACAAATCCCAACAAATACCATATACGGGCGCTTTAGAAACTTAAAGATCGAAGAAAGACTATGCCTTCTGTATAAGAATCCAATCAGGTCGAAACAGCACACCATTTCTTATTTGAATGTCCATTCTACCTTTGTTTATGATTACCATTTTATAACTGTGTATCAAATATTAAACCAAACATAACAAACATTCCATATAGCGAGACGCTAGCATGCATGCTGACGGATAAGAGACTTATTTATAAATCTGCATTGTTCATTCAAGATTGCTATATGAAACGATCGGAAGCATTATATGTATCCGACATAAATTAAAACAAATCAATATGTAAATTATATTACCTATGTAAATACTATTAGTTATTTATACATGAACTTGCAATACTATGATTGTAAGTCCGCTTGTTAATAATTAACAGAAGTTATTCATCTAAACTATCCATGTTTATACCTTTTACAATTTAACTCTTTTTATTATCGTGATCTTTCCTGCACTATTTTGGTGTGATTTCATGACTACACCAAAAACATGTCAACTTAGTGACTCGTAAGCCATTTATATGGCTGGGTGGTACGAGGTTTTGCAAATATTTTTTTCTTATAATAATATTGATCGTATTATTGCTGTAAATACCAATGATTATGTATGTGCTGTGCGTCTTTTTAATAAAATATACAACTATTACCATAAACTTGTAAACCAATACGTTTGAATCGTCGTATTCGATGTGCTAAAATAAACCCTTAATACTCACAAAAGGTCCGTCGTAGCAAATATTTTAAATATAACTTATATAAGCTAAAAGGCGCAAACATTTTAATGTGTGTTATATTTAATGCAAACTACATGCATGTGATTTAAGGTATGCATGCTCCATTTTGTCAGATGTTGCAATTCCTCAGACGAATGCAATGCGCTTCTGTGTGGACTCTCAAACAGTAAGTAGACCATTGGAAAGTTGATGCTATTTGAAAACTTACAGCAAACAAAACAATTTCCCTGACGACAGCTATGCGTCAATTTCAATTTACATGGTGATTTTTACCGTGTAGAAGTACCGTGCTGATTGTTTGAAACATCGTATTATAACGGTAGCTTTTTTTCAGGTAGCCACTACATTCCGGAACTATTTCAACTTCAATGCAGAGTTTGCACCTATGTGTCTGAAGTGCGATTTTGTGATGAACTAGCCCTTTGTGACAATAGGACTCAGGTCGAACAAACGCTTTTAGGCTTTTATGAACTATATTGATAAACATTTTTTTATTGTTAATCAATATGTATTTATTATTATGTTTGGGTAATAAATATTTAACACGTTGATTCTAAACACGCCTCGTATCAACCATGTATATTGAGGTCAATATACTCTTTGATGTGTCCATTGTTTGGTAGTTGTCTCATCCCTAAATAAATATATGTCCCGAGCTGATAATATTTCTCCTACTGATGCAACTGGTTGTTCACTACGATGTCGATTTTATTCAAGTTTCATTCAAATAAAATAACTGTGCTATGTGTAATGTGAATTGCCTGTTTAATTGTTTTAAATTGCAGATGATCGAGCACACGCCTAGACTCTACGGCTGGTTCAACTTGCGAATTGGTCTATTTCAATAAGATTTCTATGCATTGCTGATAAAAATAAATATTGAGCTTTAGCAGCGCGCAATACGTTGTAATTGAATGTTTCAGGAATGTTTTATGGACCAGATCATAATTGAATCATTGACAACACTATACTCGGGAGGGTGCCGAAGTCGGGAAGTAAGTTTGCTTTTTAAGTTTGCATCGTGCTCTGTGACACAGGTGGTTAGCGTGTGGCTATGATATTAATTAGCGAAAACATCATTTTAAATGATAAATAATCATATTATAACGAACAATCAACTTTTCTGAAAAAAAATTCACTATCAAATATATATATATATAACAAGGTATCCAACTCAAAATCACCCGAAAACAGGGTGAAATGAAATTCAATTCTGCGTTGAATAAGACCAAGATCGTGAAAAGCGCTGCACAACTGATGAAGTTATGGCTGTTCAAAGCGATCCACCCTGTTTTCGCTAACCACCTGTGCTCTGTGAAAGGGAGTTCAATGTGTCGTCGCAGATAAGCCTTCCCGTTTTTATTATAATCGTGGCTTACAGAACGTCTCTTCTTAGCAAAAGACAAGTTTAGGCGGAAAGTGTCGTCCTTAATTCGCCTATTCGGCCTGTACAATCTAATCTGGGACAACACTTTACGCACATGCACTAAACCCCCTGTTCATTGAGCGCGCCTCAATTTATTTTATATACATGTACGTGTTTATATACATGTACGTGTTTATCATACGTTCAAAATATTAGTTTTGATAATCTATTTGCTTAACATATTCGATACATAAGATTACAGCAGAAGTCGATTGTTTAACCAACCAAAAGGTTGAGAACATATTTTTATTATTTTTAGTATATTGATCGTCTATGTATCGTTATGTGTTAATAAGGAACTATGTTACACTAGTTTTCCAACTCATTGGAGCAATCAAATTCCAGGATGCCCACTCTTCACCGATTTGAGTCAGTTGTAATAAATGCCACATTTTAGTTTGTACAAGTCGTGATAAGTAATTTGCTGTTTATTTCTGTATTGTGCTAGCAATGCAGAGGACAAATTACTCCATCGATGGGCAAGCGAGCAGATGTATTGGCTTGTTCAAGGTAAGAGGGCATTTGATACCATAACCACTGTGCCTATACCACGTGACTTTTTCGGATCTGTGTTGGGAGAATAAAGCGCGACCCAGTTAACATTTTTAAGGATCTCTTTTTAAATATTTCACCATTTTTAATGGGATAAAATGGAGAGTCCGCTTGTTCGTAAGAGTTTTCTATAGGTATCATGATCTTTTTAAACAAATAAGTATTTGTTCAGTAAAGTGCAACCGCGCGTTTGAACGGTTAGAAACATGTCGGATCAGTGTGGGGACTTCATATTACAAACGCGCGCTTATACTTTACTGAAAAAATACTTTTTTGTAGAAAAGTCTCACGAACTAGCGGGCTTTCCACTTTATCCCTTCACAGTGGTAAAATATTTAAAAGACGTCATTTAAATATAAACTGTGTCGCGCTTTATTCTCCCAACAGAGATCTTAAAAAGTCACGTGCTATAGGCACCGTGATTACAAGAAGGGAACGTTGTTGCAAAACAAGAAGTATATCATTCGGTGTAATTTTAAATTAACAGCAATCAGCGATTTAAAAGGAAGTAATCACATGTGTATTATGCGTGTTCATGTCTTAAGCCGTATATTGGTAATGACAAACATTCACTTGCATATGTTTTTATATAATCCGATCAGCGTTCTTCATAAAAAAAACTCGCAACCGCCGTCCAATTTGCACATATTGAACGCACATGGGTTCAATAGATTATTTTAATAAAAGATTATGTAAATATGCGTGTCTTCTCATAAATTACCATCGTAATAATATATGTGGTGCCGATAAAACTATTTGTTTCATCTCTCAACTTATTCTATAGACCTACGTTTTATGTTCATTTCAATTTAATGTGGCTAATGATTACAATTTTGCAATCCTTTTTGCTGTCACAAATAGCTATCCTAATTGTATATATCTACATAGGTAATTATTTGCATCAACATACAAACATATAATTGTTAAAGTGGTCTTAACTAGCTACCGTGGCAAGAATAAAGTTAAATAAAAAATATTCTGCCTTCCAGTTGACGTTATTAGCCATGTATGCCTAGCGTCTAGAAAAAAGGCCTTGGCAAACAGCGTAGACCCAGATGAGACGCCGCATGATGCGGCGTCTCATCATGGTCTGCGCTGTTTGCTTAAAGGAATTTCTGTAAGAAATGTTCTAAGTATAGAAATAAATATACTAGACATCCCTAATTTTGGAAATAAATTGATCCAATTAAGAAGAATGGAAGAGTCTACTAGGCATAAATGGGTTAAGAGCATCTAATGAGCATGATAATCTAATGCGCTATTATTACAACACTCGTTATTTTGCAATAACCAGCGTTTTATTAACGAAATATTAGTGATACAGGTATTAAAAAATGTTTTTATATTCAAGCAATGACATGTATGACACATTGTGCGTTAAATGTCGTCCCAGATTAGACTGTGCAGTCCGCACATGCTAATCAGGGAAGACACTTTCCGCCTTAACTGCATTTATGCGAAGAAGAGACTATCTTTATACGAACAATATATCATAAAAGCGGAAAGGGAGGGTCGTCCCAAATTTATTTCAAAAAATTATAATAAATTGATAATAAATAATAATAATAATAAATAAATTGATAATGTGATGTTTAAGATCATTCATTTTTTGCCATACTGACCCCTTAGATTACTGAAGGCGTTCCGATTATTGTAGGTGCTGCAGTGACGCCAATGACTGCAATTCACTTTTATGTGGTAATGTTTTTTATGAACTTTACCAACTTAATGAGTTTTTGAACACGTTTATGACATCAGCTTAGACTTGTTAAATATGTGTAAATTGTTTTGCTGATATTTTTATGGAAAGCTTTTTCTATGTTAATTAAACATATTCCCGCTTAATAAATAGCTGATTTTATTATGTCATATAATGCACGATAGGTTCAAACATATAGTTAGATTATTGCGGATGTTGAACTTCTTTATTTGTGGTATTGTATGTAAAATGTGAAAATCATAATAAATGGGTCGCGTTCTAAGAAAACTGGGCATAATGCATGAGCGTGGAGTGTCGTCCCAGATTAGCTTGTGCAGTCCGCACAGGCTAATCAGGGACGACACTTTCCGCCTGTATTGGATTTTTGCTAAGAAGAGACTTCATTTAAACGAAAAAATGTAAAAAAGCGGAAAGTGTCGTCCCTGATTAGCCTGTGCGGACTGCACAGGCTAATCTGGGACAACACTTTACGCATATGCATTTTGCCCAGTTTTCTCAGAACACGACACAAATAATACCCCGTCATTGCTGTCAAGGCGTCGCCGCCCAGACTCCACCCAGTTACCAACTCCAATGTCGATCATGCGACATGGTCAGCACACTGAACGAATGCCGCGGTCATGTGATGTGTGACAAAAGATCTCAGGTACGTGAAATTAACATTTATTGACGACAATCATCAAATACAAATGTATAACTGGGATACATTGACAATACCTTTTTTTTAAGTTATGAAACAATATATCACACGATTCATAAATTATTTCATGACAATTAAAACTCTCATATTTATGCTGGATTTTGGAGTATTGTGACCTAGAAGAACTTAACTTGTAATAACATTAAATTCCTATTCTCTTGTAATTCTGTTTCGATTAAATGGTAATCATTTCAGATGGATGCGAATGTATGATTAATTTCCTCTGTGATGTAGATTGCCTTTCAACCCGTTTTAAGAGCATAATGTATTGCTTAGACTGTTCGTTGAAATGGTTATAAATGGATGCCTTGTCGTGGAGTGTAAAGTCAAACTTTAAAGACCTTATTCATAAATAAAAAGATGCATATGAGATCAATCCCTTCTTGTGAATGCCATTACATAACATCTAAGTAAATGTCATGTTTATGTGTTACTCGCGGTGAAAATTAAAAATAATATTTTCGAATAACGATCTGCCTTACATGAACGACAAGTTTTTTGGCTAAACAATAGTTTCTATAAGGTAAATGTTACTGGGATTTTGGTTTGCCATTATATTATATTAAGTGTCAATAAATATGTTTACTATAGATAGATTATAGATAAAAAATCGAGGTTAATGCAGTTCTTCGGTGTTGTTCTGTACTAGCACCTCGTGTTCCAGACTAGGTAATCTTAGTAGACAGTGATTTGTTAAATAATGTAGGTACTTGATTTGTTTGGTCACAATTGTTTCTCTTGAAAATACTATTGTATTTCAGAGTTGCTGTATGGATCAAATTATAACTGATGATTTCAAACTCAAATATAGCGGCGGATGCTGTATGAACGACGTAAGTAAGCACAATACAGTCGAAACCCGATGGTTCGAACTCGTCGCGACTGGCAACAAAAGTTCGAGCCATCCGGAATTTGAGCCATTCGATTCTAATAAACTTTTATTTTCGAACAAGTCTGCAGTACAAATTCACCTCCAGTTGAAGAGAACACATTTTGCTTTAACTCCGTACTGTGTATATGTTGAATTAATCCATTTCAAGCACACAATCAACAACACTTATGTTTCAATGTTGAGAACATAATCTTTTCGACGGGTTAGAGATATAAACAAGTATTCATTTGAATGTAATTTTTATTTCAAAGAAATAAAAATTGCACTTATTTTGTTAATGTTTTTGCCTTCGTATTTTTATATCCTGCCTTATAAGTACTGTAACGGTACAACGACAAAGAGGAACGGTGTGTCCGTGTGTTCACAGTAAGTGATTTTGCTTTGTTTCATGGTCAATCATATTTTCCATACATATACCAGTTGAAAACTTCCTTTCTATTAAATTGTATTGCCGTCTCAATAAATTTATGTTACTAGGAACAATCAAAGAAATTAACAAGTAGTATGGACTATTCAAAAAATAAGTCTTAGTTATATACCGGAATACTGAATTGAATCATTGTGTTCTTTTTAAAACATGCGATTATATTTGGGTTATTGTTTATAAATTATAGCTCATCTGACTAACCGATGTTTTTCCCTTCTGATAATGAAAGTTCTACCAAACAATAACCCTACACAGCAAACCAAGTGTCCGCGTTGACGGTGCAAATAATAAGCTGCAAAATTAATCTTCCGTGCATAAATTGTTATAAGAATAGACCTCAGCTACACTTGTATAGCGCTATTTGTATAAAAACAATGCCTAGATACACTTTGTAACAGAAAGATAATACTTCATTCGGTGTCACACTATCGGCTTCGTATTCATTACGTCTTTTTT
>NC_068361.1:31949042-32001542 GCF_020536995.1 Dreissena polymorpha
GCCTGACCCGTTTCTTGCCAGTGGTATGGACCCTTTGGTATGGACCTTTAACCCCGCTTACTATCCAGCGTTTAAACTTCCGGGTTTACATTTAAACCGACTATTAATAGCTTATTAATATCTTAGTTAGAAGGTGATTTTTTAAGCGATTCCGTAGTGTAGTGGTTACACGCTCGCTTCACATGTGAGAGGCCCAAGGTTCGTGCCCCAGTAGAATCAAATTATTTTATTTGTGTTCTATGTTAACTTTGTTGTTTTGATGTAGACATTTTAGTTTAAATAAATATGCTATTTTATTGTAACTATTTTTTGTTTTTATTATGCCCATGAAATATATGTGTGAGCGGGTGGGGTTCGTAAACACATTAAAACTTGTACAGTGTTTTCATATCAATGAGTACTCAACCCCTATCGTAAATGACCAACGTAAGAATAAGTTCAGAATCACCTCCCCTTGAAGTTGAGAAAAATATGTTATCACGCTTACAAGATGAAGCAGATTTTTTAAAACCTACACAGTTCTGTTCCATTAATGAAAACTGCACACGGATGCCAGTAAAAAAAAGGAAACCAATGTAAATAAAATGAACTATGAAATATTTAGGGGTTACAACACAAAATCATAGATAATGGTTATTTGGGGGTTATAACACAACATCATAGATAATGGTTATTTGGGAGTTATAACACAAAATCATAGATAATGGTTATACCAGTAGCTTTTTCTATTTTGCTTAAAATAATCGGCCAATATATTAATATTTACATAAGAAAAAAAATCGTTCCATGTAACTTCATTGAGTGCCTTTTACACTGAAATTCCCGACGCCCTTTGATGCTTTGCATCAATCGTTATCTTGTATTGCTAAATAAATACTTTTATAATGTTGTGTCTGCTTGCAATAGATGACAGCTATGCATCAGGCGTACCAAACATCAAAGAATAAGTCGATTTCAAACAAAGTGAAACCGGTAAAAATCCCATCATTAAGACAGTATGTAGTAATATGAAAATCAATTGAGTCATGTGTTGTCAAATAATTTACCCCAAAAGTTACCTCACATTTAATGTCATGATAAAATCATTATTGTATACAATTTATAAAGATAAATCATGCTTATGACCATGTTTTAAAAAATAGATTATATAATACAAAAAAATAGAATTCAAATATTGACAATAACTGTTAATTATCGGCTGATATTGTGCACATATTCTTTTCTTTTCTTTTACTACTTTCCCACATTCTTATTAAGTATAGGATGTATAAGTTTCACAAACTGTGTTAGATATAATCTACGTATCTCTGCATTTTTTTATTTTAGAAAACTTTGAGAAATCTTACAAATATAGAATAGTATTGCAAACGATTTAAACTCAAGCTTGCAAAACTCTATTTAAAGGTCTTATACATTGTACAATATTTGTTTTAAAGGGCATCATTTATTATTAAATGTTTCTTAAGTTGCTTCAAAATATTCATACTGATTTTAGGTACATCGCATGTTAGATGAGCATCATTACTTAATAACAAACTTAAAATTCACCGATAAAACCTTGAAAGGTTCGGAATGCGACAAAAGATGTTAATAGATTACCCACTACATAGTCACGGTTTATCAGTGCTTTGATTGGTATGTTCAGGTGCTGCGACACAACGGATGATTGCAACGCAAATTTGTGCGGAAACGTATCAGGTAAGAAATAAAAATAATGTTCACTCTCTGAATAACTTTGATTCTTCAGTGTTTGGATTCATCATTGTACAGTCGAAATCCGATGACTCGAACTCGCTTGGCTCGAGTTTCCGGTTGGCTCGAACTCTCATCAAAGACGTTTAACGATTGACCAAATAGTAATGCTATTGACGATGATGTTGATAAGCGTAAAAGTCTGATGACGTGATTTTGTGTTTTAGGTCGGTCACACAAGAAAGCAAATTTGGACATGTAATACGTTTTGCAAAGTTTAACAGTACACTTTTTGTAACTAAGAACGAGTGAAAGGTTTCGTTTTGTAAAGATTGCAAGCGTAATATCTTATCTTTTTCGCGCTTCATTTTCGCAGTAAATGTCCCAAAAGTTAAAATATAATTTGTTTGCAAACATAATGCCTGATAGCCATGATTCTACCTTTTACAGGTGAATGCTGATATTAAAGCACTACAAGACGCTGATAAGTAAGTTGATATAGTGAAACAATCATCTTCATTTCACTAAAAATTTTAACGAGTTTTCTTAATGTTCCATTCCCTTTAAATTCAAATCATTATTTCCGCTTAATTATTAGTCGCAGATACCATCTGCTGATATCGCATAAGAGATCACGTGCTGTTGACGTTTAATTTGTTCGTCTTACAACCAATCATGTCTCTCGTTATGTAAATAAGTTTGGCTTATATCCATTGAAATTGACCCGTTCAACTATATCATCAGATGCCATAAGCGAATAATATATAGGCATCTGATTAGATATACAAATTGGTCAATTAAGACCCGAATATATAACTATGTGCAAATGAGAAAGTTAAATTGTACGATAGCGTTTTATGGGTTATTGTGTGTTGTTTGTTGTTGTTTTTTGTTATTTTAAAACAGAAACATTGATCTTCCAATAAATGTTTTCATTAAAAGAGGCGTTGTTTACTTGCTAGTGTGATGGCTTTAACAAGGTCTAAATCAGCAGGTCATACCATTTTAAGGGTCGTTTATAAAGTTCTTTGTAAAATGTTTGAATGTTTTTTTGATATTATAATTTATTTACAACGTGGACACATTAATGTCATGATTTCTTGATATACGATCCGGAAATCTAGCACATCGGCTTGCATTGAAACAACATTTTATTTAGTTTTGTATTCACACTGTTTTGTAATCACCATTGTGACCATAATTTGATATAAGTGTATGTGTATAAGACGACCCTTATAATCTTCCATTGAACGTAATATTAGTATCTGCACATGCAAATATCGTGTCTGGTATTTACATGTTCTTATGCTAGAGACTAGGTCAAACACTACATTGGCCGAGTCGCTTCCGATTAGAACTTTGCTTATAGCCCAAGAATTTTGCAAAGACATGTCATTACAAAATTTACATTTTTCATATGAATATTTACATATCCACTCAGAAGCAATGATTAATTGTATGTACTTGTTAAAGTTCGACAAATAAATCAATGTGTTTACTTATCTGCCGCATCGTGCGTGTTATTTTAATGGTATTTGTTCATACAATATGAATACCTTTGTCATCAATAGTATTTACTTTGCAACGATAAAGAAGTTATGTATGGCCATAATTCATGATTTGTATCATTTAAAGTTAAGAAATTGTTATGTACATGGTTATGTCATACCACATAAATATGTTTTGTTTTACAGGTTTTTCAGGTCGAAATGTGAAGAAGTATGGTTGATTATTATCTGAACTTTAAATGTGCTTCTCACGAGTTTCGAAATTGTTCAGACGAATAAAGAAATCCTTAGTATAATAAAACTTGCCCAATGTATTTTTCCTTAACACTGGAACTTTATTGTCGTATTTTATTTACTTATAATTATTTGACCTATTTTGACGATCGAATTGAATTTCGAAATAAAATGTGAGCTCTATTCTCATATTTTCGATGAGGTTGTCAACCAGGCATAAATAGGTTAAATCTGAGTGGACACGTTATTATAATCCTCTTCGGTGAACTTTTCAAGACTCCTAATGGTTACAATAAGGTCATGAAACAACCAAAACAACCAGCAACAACCTATAACTTTTACCTATATGCCAAAAATTTACTTTAAACTTTGGTTGCTCATTTTCTTATTTTCGTCAGAGCTATATGTAGGCTTCTACTTTCAAACATAACCCCTTTTCATTTTAAGGTTTATAAATGTAATACCACATTTTATTTAGTTGTTTTTTTTTCTAAAAATATAAGCACACACGTGTTCTTATATCCCCTCAGACAATATATCGATCACTTGCCATAAGCGCATAAAATCATGAAGTATGTAAAGTATAAACTGGGAGCGTAGATATTTTTATGCAGTATCCTTGTTGATTAATATAATACTTGTCCAGTTTTACAACTTCAGCTTCACATTTGCACGAATGAATGTACCATAGACACTCTGCATTGGGAATTTAAATTATGCATACACTTATAAAACAACGTAATTATAGGCAACTATCATTATTTGATGCAAGGATGCTTTACATGTAGAACATTATTTCAAAACAAAAGCAATTGGGCCATTAATAGTTCATATTGCTTAGTTTATTTTTATGTCTTTAAAACTGATAATTATTAAGAGAAGTATATAGGTTCCATAATCGATAAATTGTAAAACGTTTGGTTAAATATGTGACAATGATGCATAGTCCATAATCAACTCATATCATAAAAAACTATTGATTTACGTGGTATCTACACATATAAGGAAGAAATTACTCGCCTGAACTTGCCCATACATTATTTATCATGTAAAAGACAGGGGAATATCGCCTTTAGACATACATGGACTTGTTCACACTTATTAAATGACTTTTAATTTTTTTATTAACAGCACAATAATTTTGAATAAGTCTATAATTTAAAAATAACAAAACGTTTATTAGAATGATTTCTCGATGTAAAATATGCTTTACCTCTATACCACCGAGGCAATTAAATTTGGTGAGTCGATATCTTGTTTTGATCTTTACCATCTTTCTAGAAAATACAAGGAGATCGTTCGGGGTCGGAAACAGGTGAAATTCAACGAAGTGTAGTATAGGTTTAAGTTCTTGAAGGGACATTTCCACAGATTGTGGCATGTATCGAAGTTTGTCATTCAGTGCTTTATATTGATAAATGTAAACATTGGATCTATAAAGCTCCAGTATAATGCCACAGTCACAAATAATCCGGTCGCCGGCCGATGTGTCCGATCTCCAGGCATCGGGAAGATTGGACACGTCGGAGCCGTCCGCCGTCCGATGAGTGACAAAGTTTAAAACCTCAGTCACAAATAGACACCGATCACCGTCCGATCAGCGGCCGACATGTTTTTCCGCTCATCGGGATGGTGCCGGCCGATGATCGCACGCACATCGGGTCATTTTGTAGCATCGGGCGGCGTCCGGATTAATTTTTTATATCACAGTTTGTTTTACCCGACATCGGGCCCGGGAAGGAATCGAGTTGAGGTCGAAAAAAGATCGGACGATTAACGAACGGTTATCGCCCGGCGTGCGGCCGACATCGGATTTATTGTACGTGTATCATAGCGAGCATCGTCCGGCGTCCGGCGGGCATCGTGCGGAGGCCCTCCGGCAATCAGACGGTCGCCGGCCGATGTATATGCCTCTGGGAAATACCTTTACTTTTGCCGATACACGTTCAATGAATCCGATGTCGGGCGATCGCCAGGCGATACCCGTGCGTTGATCGTCCGATCTTGTTTGATCTCAACTCGATTCCTTCCCGGGCCCGACGTCGGGTAAATTTTTAAGTGAAACTTAAAATTAATCCGGACGCCGCCCGATGCTACAAATTGGCCCGGTTTCCGTGCGATCATCGGCCGGTCGCCAGCCCGATGAGCGGAAAAAAATACGTCGGCCGGTGATCGGACGGTGATCGGTGTCTATTTGTGACTGAGGTATAACAAATAAGAATAAAATTAAAGAAGAAAAAAGTAACCCTCAACTGGGCTCGAACCACTGACCCTGAAGTAAAAGTCATACGCTTAGACCACTCGGCCATCCGTGCTGATATGAGTGATGTATTTTATACTTTAAATAAGCAATCCTCGTAGTATTACAAAATATAACGACAACAACAGAAATATCATAACTACAACGTATTTGCGAATCTGAAACATGTTGTTTTTTTTCATTTTTTGTCAAATTGCAAAAACTTGAAAAGGTCCCTTTTATAGATATCCGATACTTTAGTCCTTATGACACCAAAATAGGTTATATTCTATACGCGCCAGTCATTTAAACATGTGTGTTTTTTCATTTCCTGTCTCTGCATAGTTCCATTTGATAAAACTTGTTTTAGACGCGCGTTTTGTTCGTGATTGTGTTTTGTGGAAAACGTGAAGTATTTTGTTCGCCCTTAAACCGGTTTAAACGTCCAGTGTTTTGCATAGTCCGTCCTACGACAGTGATCCCAGTTTTAACCCTTGTATCTTCAACATTGGTGTTCGTTATTAACCCTTTGCATGCTGGGAAACTTGTCGTCTGCAAAAATGTCGTCTGCTGAATTTCTAAAATTAGCATTTTCTTAGATTTTTTTTCAAAGAATACTATCAGAATAGCAGAATGTTGGACCATGATGAGACGCCACGTTCTGTTGCGTCTCACCTGGATCCAAACTGTTTGAAAAGGCCTTCAAAATTCGGTTCCAGCACTGTAAGCATTAAACTAGTGGATAATAAAAGGATTGCTTTCTACTGATATAGTTTCTTGAGTTTCATTGTAAGCTATAGTGGAAATGCATAGCTTATATTGCATCGAAATTAATATTTTTGTTTGGCGTTTGTAAGACACATTTGATTTTAAATGCAGTGTGTACGGGGTTCAATATGTTTAAATATTTGACAAATCAGCGTGAATATAAAACTGGTGTAAAGGGGATTGTAATTTGTATTTGAAATCAAATTGCTTAACCCATTTATGCCAAGTGGACTCTCCCATCCTTCTAAATTGGATCAATTTATTTCCAAAATTAGGGGTGTCAAGTATATTTATTTCTATATTTAGAATATTTCATAAAGAAATTCATTTAAGCAAACAGCGCAGACCCAGATGAGACGCCGCATTATGCGGCGTCTCATCTGGGTCTACGCTGTTTGCAATGTCCTTTTTTCAGGACGCTAGGCATAAATGGGTTAAGAGATGGCATGTTTGCCGTTAATTTCTTTGTCAACATTTTTAATTTTTTATCATGAACTGTTATACACCATTTCAACAATAAACAAAGTATGAATTGCTATGTTTCGCACAAAAATAAGTAAGCTTTCATTTTCCGGTCGAAGGCTTTTCAGGGACGACACTTTCCGCTGTAATGATATGTTTCGTTTAAAGGTCAACAGAAGAAATCTGACTAACTGTTCATATTTTATAAAGTAATACCATATTATCACAACAAAGTAAAAAAATAAAAAAAATAAAAAAAGTTAGAGCTAAAAAAACGATGATTTTGATGATCGGGAATTTCCGTAACGCGTTCGGCAATTTTCGCCGCTATTTTACCCCGATGACGTATGTGTGCACCACAGCGCATGACGAATATTCCCATGTCTATGCACTGAAGCATGCAAATTTCCCTCAAAACTTCAAGGATTACAGGATTGTGTTGATCATTCACTTGCATATAATTAATTTATAATCTCTTTTGTGTTGATTACGAGTCGAACTTTTACATGACATTGAGGATTAACTGATTTATAAGATGGTGCAATGTGCAGCGTTTGGCTGCAATGCTCGACCTGAAAAGCAAACGGAGAAGAAAGGATTCTTCGGCTTCCCAAAGGACGAAAGTATTAGGCGAAAATGGATTCTAGCCGTGAATTCACGAAGGATTATCGACGGAAAGGTGGTTGACTTTACGCCAAGCAAATATGCAAAACTCTGCATAAAACATTTTGAGGATAAGTGCTTTGTCCACCCCCCGAGTGTGATGGCGAGTGCGGGCTTTGGGATGAGACTGTCGCTGCATCCTGATGCAGTGCCAACTTTGTTCCCTGACACGGACAACTTCAAGGCATTACAGCCGAAAGCCCTAAAGCCAGACGAGTTAGGAGCCCCCAAACGGAAACGTGACACCTATGGTGCTTTTGCCAAGAGAAATCGCAAAACGGTAAGAACTAAATTAATAAGGTCAATGATCAGATATGCATATTAATACCACAAGTTCTATGTTATTTCAAAAAGCTCAAACACTGACAATGTAAAAAATACTTTTGAATTAAAAATCATTGTATGTAGTTAGAATAGTTGGCAGCTAGTAACCAAACTGACTTTGGCAGTACGGCAAGATCTAATTATTTATTGTAAGTGTTTTGATAGGCATCAGTTTGAAATCGACACATTTCGATCTTAATACAAAAATGTATCTATCTATATATACTGCTAGTCGACACAATTAGCATTTCAAGCAGTGGACACTAATGAGTCCATTTCCTGGGAAGAACCAGTACTTGGTGTATATGGCGGAGATAATGAGAAAGCTCCCTGAGTAGGGAGCGAACCCAGGAACTCTCGATCGCTAGGCGGACACCGCATCCACTACACCACCGCGACCTCTTACTGTTTTTCACCACGGTTAATTTAGCTCAAGTTCTAATGTAAAGCAGTTGCTGACAAGCCATATTTTCTACCTATTTACCAAAAATTCAATTAATAATGTGTTGCTTGTCTTTTTATTGTTTAAAATGTGAAAACGCAAGGGCTTTTTAGTAAATCCATTCAGACTTCCAATAATGTATTAATGCTGGTTTAGAAAAAGAGATGATAAGTTAGAAATAGTGTGCCATTTAACTGTTAAAAGAATAAAAAAGAAATTTGAATTAGAAGCCTACAGGTGTTTTATTATTTATATACCAATTATTCTTCATGTAGTGTGAATCATAAAATGCATCTTGATTTTTTTGTGTTTTCATAAATTGAACAGCAACTGATTCTAGTACTTAGTAGCTGATGGCTATTTAGGCTACTGGTAGTGCCATGATAATTTAAATAACAGTTCAATTTCAGTCTTCAGGGTAATATATTTAGCCAAAATCATTGTTCTATATTAGAAACAGGAGAAAAATCCAATAGCCTGACTATATAAATTATTAATTTCTAGAAGCCCAAATAACATCTTACCAGACCCGGGATGTCTGGCTTATAATTGGCATGAAGACTGAATAAATGTTATATTTTCAAATTAATATTGTTACATGCATTAATTGCATTGGAAACAGTTTTCAGTGTAATAAACTCATTTTGCTCCTTATGGGCTTTAGCCATTTTGAGATTTCATTATAGCATTCAATGTACTAAAGGTGTGTTGTTTGATTAATTTCTGAAGTGGAAAAAAGAAAAACATGTAGTTTTACTATTATGAATACAAAGTTTACTTTATTTTACAATTTTGTGTTACAAATCTTGTAGAAAATAAATGACAGCATTATAATATGTGTAAAATTAAATAAGCTTTTTCGGGTTATCATTTTTATATTTTATTTATAAAGTTGATTCAATTAGGTGGTTTCTGTACAAAATAAGTTGGTCACTAAACTAGCTGAACTTGTACAAATCACCATGCCAACAAGGCACCAAGTTGGCAGAATGTGGTGTATTACCACCCTACAGCTGCCATAAATCAAGCTGGTGTCATAAAATAGATGCTCCTCTTTGTTTCTGTAAAGTCAAGTATTGTTATCAGTGATCTACTGTTTAAAATTGTATTTGGCACAGACAGTAATAAAACAAACAGATTATCAGACTGCAGTAATCATAACAACTGAATATACAACATACTGCACTAGTAGATAGCACAGTATTAATAAATAGATAGGAAATAAATTGCATAAATATAAATAACATTTTAATTGAGAACAACAATCTACAATTTTATTCTTGTCTCTTGTCTTTATGCTTTCTTTTAATTAAAACACTGTATTATTTTAATTGGGATATTTTTTTATATATTGTATTTATTTAGTTTGACAAATTATAATTAAAACAGATACTTGCATAAATACTGGCATCATTTAAATAGATTTTTCTTCAAAACTTGATTTTTTTATTAATTAAAAAACAAATTCTCATGAAATGCGCCATAATGCTGCGCATGGACACAGTTTTAAAATACAGTTAAAATGAAAAAAAATAAAATAATTTTTAATGAATAGTCATGAAAAATTGCTTACCGGTATAAAGCTTTAATTAAAGATACTAATATTATATTGCAAAAATAAATGTAGATCATGAAATGAATAGTTTTGTTTGAGAAAATCACCAAAATGATGTCCATTCCCTGTTTGATGTCTTATTCTCAATTCACATAATACAGTGTTTTTAGAACACACATATTTGTTGCCAGTTATAATTAGATATAAAATCTACTAAAATGAACAATATCAAAGGTACAGCAACACATGTATGAAACTCTGATTTATTATATCATGTCATTATTTGTCAGGTGGATGAGGTACTGAAGTTGGCAGAGAGTGAGTTGTCTGCAGAATCACTAGTCGCGGAGACTCCTGCAAGCCTTGACGAACCTGATTTGTTGACACCCAGTCATTGTTCAAAAGCTACTCAGACTACAGAGGTGAGGACACTAAATAATAAATGCAAACAATATTCTGTTCCAAAATTTCCAATCACATTTCACAGTGTCTAGTGAAAAAGTTAATTATTATTTTGAACAGATGTTTGTATTTATTAAATGCTTAGGGATGTTAAGCACACATTTTTTACTTCATTAAAGGAAGAAGCAATTTGATTTCTGTCAGTTGGCAACTTGGCATGTTACATCATTTTGATCATATTTTTACTCAACATATGTTTGAATTGTGTATATATTTACCCTTTTAGTTTAAATCATGCAGATATGCAAGCCACCAATTTCAATCAATTATTCTATAACAAAAAAAGTATGCATACACTGTAGCAAAAACTTATGTTTTAATTACAGACGGTAGTGTTTCGACCAACTGAAAATAAGGGTTTTAACATAAAACCAGACCGGAAAAACAAAAACGTGCAGGCTATCGCCAACATGGTGGACTCGGCTACTGAACCGGCTTTATTTGATTCTGAGGCTGAGGTCGAGGGACACTTTGAGGAGGAAGACACGGAGGATGATATCCATGATGATGACTTTGACAGTTCAGAGAAGGATCCTGATTGGGAGCCTGATTATGACTCTGAGGAGGAATTGATGTCAGATGATGAGGAGGAAGAAGAGGAGGTTTGGTATGTATTTAAAATAGACTTGCTTGTAGAAATGGCATGTTCATGAATGCTTTTTACTTTCTACTTTGTGCAATTATACTAATATTTTTAGAAACGCCATGCAGTCTATTTGCTACCTTTATCTGTACGTAATTATATATGTGTGTTGTCAATAGCTAACATACTCTCTTGGAAAATCTCACTATATAAGATGTATCATCAAATTTAAACTGGAATTATGTTTGAAACATGATGCATTTTACTATATAACATTTATCATCAAAGTTAAACTGGAATTATGATAGAAACATGTCAGTTTACTACAACTAACAGATATATTAAAATGTTTTGATGATGTTAATCTTCTTTTATAGTACAGAAAACTGAAGTTCTATGCATTAGTTAATAAATCTTGTCCGTGTATAAATGTTTTGATGAGTGCCATGGCAATAAGCATTTTTTTTTTTGATTTGCAAACATGTATACATGTGTCTATTGTAAATGTCTGTGAATTTCCTATACTTTGCTTGTAAGAAATGCATTCATTTTCAACTTTTTTTCGTAGTAATCGTTAAGTTAACATGTAAACCAAATTCAAAGTTTTGCATCGTAATCTCCTTTCAGGAACAGCAATCCTGAATATCCTGACAGACCTTATTTTGTATATGAGAGTTGTTTGCTCCCGTTACTGCTTATGTGCAGTGTTTGCGGCGACAAATGTTCCATTACTCGTAAGTCGGTGCGTGGGGGACAGCTGAAGATTTCCACTCTCTGCGGAACCGGTCACATTAGAAACTGGGATAGTGCTCCGACAGTCAATGGAACACCTCTCATAAACCTTCTTGGTGCTGGAGCAATATTTTTTAGTGGCGTTTCAATAAGACAATTTTTGAACTGTCTGGACTTTCTCAAAGTGCCTTTTATTAAATACAGAACATTCACACGCATCCAGTCATCTTACATCCTAACAGCAGTTGATAACATCTGGAAACGAACCCAGAAAAAAATGTTCCAGATGTGCGAAGGCCGTTCTCTGAGGCTAGGAGGTGATGCTCGCCATTGTTCCCCAGGCCATACATCCAAGTATGGATCCTACACACTGATGGACCTGGAAACTGGACATGTCCTTGATGTGCAGCTTGTTCAGGTATGTTTACAATTTTAAGGGCACAGACATGCCAGTAAAGCAGTATTATTGACCAATAATTGAAACTAGTTTCATCTCAACACAAAGCTTGAGTATACCCCCACAAACGAAGTATAAAAGAGTCAGCTCGTCCGTTTGTCTGTTGGTTAGTCTGTCTGTCGTTTAGTCAGTATTCAGTGTTCGCTCTTTAATTTAAGTTGTTTTCATCCGATCTTCACCAAACTTGGTCAGAAGTTGTTTCTAGATGATGTCTCGGTCAAGTTTGTATTTGGGTCTTACCGGGTCAAAATCTAGGTCACAGGGTCACTTAGTGCGCTTAAATCATTCAGCATGTTGTCCGCTCTCTAATTTAAGTAGTTTTCATCCAATCTTTACCAAACTTGGTCAAAACTTTAACCTAGATGATCTCTAGGACAAGTTTGAACATGGGCCTTGCTGGGCCAAAAACTAGGTCATGGGGTCACTAAGTGTGTTTTACACATTCAGCATGGGTTCCCTATTGCAAAATATTCTGTGTCAATGCGGCATGTGGGGGTATTCTTCACGTCTGTGACAAAGCTCTAGTTAAAAAATAACATCGCCATTAAAATCTCAAATATACAGCAGAACTTAGTTTACAAATGGATTTTGTCATATATAAAAGAGTTGTAATGGTTGCGATTTGCAGTGATGAAAGAATTTCTTACACATTTCAGAATTATGTGCGTGTAATGCAGAAATATATCATTCAATCTGTTATTATTCAATAACATAAAGTGAACAAAGTATTATGTCACCTGATGGTATTATGTTAATTATTGTTATTGTTATGGTGTCGTTCTGATATTGAAGTCCTAAAAAACAACAAAACAATGAAGCAGGCTATAACAGTTATATCTATGTGAATGTTGTTACATAAAGTAATCAGGCATGTGTGAATTTTAAATTTCAGAGTAATGAAGTAAAGAACAGCAATGCCATGGAGCTGGAAGGTCTCAAGCGGGCACTCTCAAACCTGTTCAACAACGGGCTAAATGTATCAGACCTGGTTACTGACCGCCATGTCCAAGTCAGGAAGTTCATGAGAGAGGAGATGGGCCGGGTTCGCCATTGGTTTGATGCCTGGCATATGGCTAAAGGTACCTTTTTAACTTTCTTATTATTAAAAGAGAATCTTTTAATTTATTAAGTTGCTTCTGGTGCACAAGGTCACCCAGGAAAAGTGTTAAAAGGGTACATGACCGCCATTGAATGACTGAACTACTGTTGAAAACTGTTCAAACAACTGAAAAAACATCATTTAATATTTACAAACAAATATATCAGTATTATAAACATATGTGTTTATATGCATTTTATTTGAGAACTTGTCTAACCAATTCATTTTGCTTAACCAATTCATTTTGTTTTAAGGGATCAAAAAGAAGCTGATGGCACTTGGAAAGAAAAAAACGTGCGAACTAGTTGGACAGTGGGCTCAGTCAATTGCGAATCACCTGTATTATTGTGCAGCTTCAAGTGCTGGCAATGGTGACATGGTGGTCGCGAGATGGATGTCCATTGGAAACCATGTTTCCGACATACACGAAGGTCACGGAGACTTGTTTCCGAAGTGCCTCCATAGTCCCATACAGAGGAACTGGATTAAGAAAGGTATGATGAAATATGTTGTGATAAATATATGTAGTCTCTTCAGGTGCCAGTCCAAAAATGTCACTGAATAATGAAATGTGTATTTTAGTGGTTGTGAAATCTTTCATGGTCAAATAATTTGGTTGTATTAAATTGTTAACCTTAACCCAGTAATTATGAAGTTTTTATATCTAATGTTTTTTTTTTTTTAAATAATATTAATTTAACAATTGCTTATGGATTTTTTTAAAATTATTTTACTCAATTGATCTACAAAGGCCTTGAAGTGGGACTATACGATTTTGTCAACTATTTATGAATTTTTATAAAATGTCTGAACAACTTATTATACATATATTTCAATATAAATTAAAATAAAAGTTAAGAAGAACATGTGTCGAAAAATGCGAAATAAGCCAGATATTTAAATCTGAAATTGAAAATGGCTTCCAGCCAAATTCGCCAGCATATATATAATGCATGTACAATGTGAATCTAAATTTAGTTTTAGTGCAGATTAGTTCATAAGACACAAAGACACAATTTCGTTTCCTTACAAATACGAGTAAAAGTGTCGGCATCGGCTTTAACCAGCGCTAACTTGTCTTTGCTGCATTTTATGAAATTCGTCTTCAATGTATAATTTGTATTGCCTATTTTGTGTCATCGTAACATAATTTTATCAATATATTAAAATGTACCAACATATAAAAATCGCACAGTCCCCCTTTAAAAGTAATCTTTGAACATTGTGTCCAAAAGAAGATCTTACCAAATTTAACATTGCAAACATTAGAAAGGCCTAAAGAGTGGGTCATTTGTGTTCAGAAAAAAATGTTGTTTAATTTTATAATTATTATGCCCCCCTTCGAAGAAGAGGGGGTATATTGCTTTGCACATGTCGGTTGGTCTGTCGGTCGGTCTGTCCGTCCACCAGGTGGTTTCCGGATGATAACTCAAAAACGCTTGGGGCTAGGATCATGAAACTTCATAGGTACATTGATCATGACTTGCAGATGATCCCTATTGATTTTGAGGTCACTAGGTCAAAGGTCAAGGTTATGGTGACCCGAAATAGTAAAATGGTTTTCGGATGATAACTCAAGAAGGCATATGCCTAGGATCATGAAACTTCATAGGTAGATTGATCATGACTTGCAGATGACCCCTATTGATTTTGAGGTCACAAGGTCAATGGTCAAGGTCACGGTGACCCGAAATAGTTAAATGATTTTCGGATGATAACTCAAGAACGCTTTTGCCTAGGATCATGACACTTCATAGGTACATTGATCGTGACTCGCAGATGACCCCTATTGATTTTCAGGTCACTAGGTCAAAGGTTAAGGTCACAGTGACAAAAACGTATTCACACAATGGCTGCCACTACAACGGACAGCCCATATGGGGGGCATGCATGTTTTACAAACAGCCCTTGTTTCATTTACATTTATTGGATTATATATTTAACAACCGATTAATGTAAATGTAATGATTATGAAATTTTGTTCAATGACATGTGTTGCCATGAAAGTTGGACTATTACTTGTCTTTAGGCTCGAAGGCGCACAAGGAATTACTGTTGGTCATCGGAAGCAAGCGCCTTCTCTCTGACATTCGCATGCTGTCACCAGCTGAACAGACCTCGATGCTGGAGGCTCAACACAAGGTGGTCTGCCAATTTGCGCCAAAATTTGTCTGCTTTTCATATGCAGCAATGAAACAGAGGTATGAATTGTGATCGATTAATATTATATCTACAGAAGAGCTAGCGCAGGCATGTTGTTTTTGTCTTTCATAGTCCAGTGGTAATAATTTATAAAACTACAACTTTAAGGCAAAAATTAGTTTATTTCCTACACGATTGATAAATATTTGTGCAAGTTTAATGAGAACAACATTTGATTATGATGCGGTTTGGGTTTTTTTACATTCGGCATTGGTTGCGGAAATTCTAACAGCCAAAAATATGATCTTTAATTCGAGTAAAATTAATATCCTAGTTGACTAATAAACATTGTCATTTGCAGTTCATAAACCATCAAGTGCCCATGAGCATATGTCCATAATAAATATGCATTAGTTGTGAAAATGATTTTAGTTCCTTTTTATGCCCGTGAAGGTGGGCATATAGTGATCGCACTGTCCGTCTGTCTGTCTGTCTGAAATTCCGTCACACTTTGCGTTTAGGTTTCGAAAAATGTGGAAAAACACTTTGCGTTTAGGTTTAGACAAATTTGGAAAAAGGGGGCATATGTCATCCTATGGTGACAAGCCTTGTTGTTATATGAAATAGTAATTGTTGATATAATTTGTGATTAAAGGCTATTTTTTGTAATCCAGATTGCATCTGGCAGCCCTGCATTCCGTTTCTAATGCGCACAGGAAACATGCAGAGACGAAGAACGGCGAAAAGCGCTACAGGATTTCGTATCCAAAGTACAAGGCGGGACACCATGTCGTGAAACCTGTCAAAGAGGCCTGCAATTATGGTAATGGTCCTTCTAAGCAAAATAGAAAATTGGCATTCTAATATATAATATACAAAAACCTAACAGTGAAACTGACTAAGTTGACTGTTGTTGTTGTTTTTTATGCATAATATGTGTATTTTTATTTATTTGTTCAATGTGCATAGTTTAACCAAGTAGTAAAAAATAAATTGTTGATGCTTTTTTCAGATTATGTCACAGAGCTCATGGTTGAATTGCTGCAATTAAAACAACAGTTCAAGAGCACCTGGATTGCTAAGCAGGCATCTTCTTCCATTCTGTTCTCTCCACCACCATTAGCATCATCTGCGAAGAAAATTTTAAAGAATGAAGCAGTGCAGTTGCACCGCTCTAGGTTTAATTAATTACAGTAATTGGAAACAACTTGGCATGCCATTTGTCATGTATTGCTCCAGCTGGGTTTAGTGTACGTGCGTAAGGTGTCATCCCAGATTAGCCTGTTCCATATATGTTTGTAATTAATTAAAAAAATCCTCGCGCTGGAAAGATGGGACAAAGCGTGCGCAAAATATCTCGTCCCATATTAGCCTGTGTCCCTGATAAGACTGTGCAGACTCGACGTGAAAACATGATATGCCCCAAGTTTTATATGACAATGTCTACGAATGTGCCCTTTTGACAAATTAGAACCTAGCTGAAGCACTGATCACGTATTGTTTCAAATTAACATAGCAACTACAATTATTTTTTTGAAAAATGTGAATGTATTATTTTGACAAATATGCTGTAATAATACTTTTCCCATTGTGTGCTATACTGTTAGTATAAAAATGTTAATGTCAACACCTTTATTTTTAAATGTTGGGACCATGTAGTGTTTTTTGTGTGTTAGTATTGGTCTGTAAAAGATGTTTTAAAAGTCATTTTGTTAAAGGTACTTAATTTGACTCCATAACAAGTTGCATTGCAACATTGTGCTAGTAAAGCTCATTTACTTATTCCGTCCAGTTTTCTAAAACTTGTCGTCAGGTTACAAGTTGTTCTGTTGTTGCGTCTGTGGTAATTTATATTTTTAGATGTTGCAATAAACTTGTATGCTACATATATATTGTTGTGTTGGAATGTTTTCTCCATTTCAAAAACATCGAGAGTAAAAATTTGACATGCTATTTCTCATTAATAATATTAAGTCACCTCGCTCGTGGAGAGTTTAGAAAAATTCAATTGCGTCATATTTATATAAAATCAAGACTAATTATTTAAAAATATTTATAAAAAAACAACAGAAATGAGATCATCCAAACTTTGAAGTGAATGTCGACATAAATGAGATCAATTTACCATAAAAAATCGTGTGCAGGGAACACATCGGGTTTCAACAAAATGGCCATATCAGGATACTTGCAAAAGAAATAAAACATCTATTCTCGGTCATTTAGTATTAAATGACGCGACCATTTACGTAAGAATTATTCATTTCAAAACAACATTATTTATTTCAACTAGTACGTTGTTGAAGTGTTGAACTTGAACGGTTAGTAAATTTGGACTGGCATTCGTACGTCGATCAGTTTCAGGGAATAATTATATCTTTTCAATGTGTCATTTATATTTGTCTGATTAAATTATACTTAAATACTTAAACAGTCAAGATGCGATGTCCTGTGTGTGTGTACTACGAAAAATAAAAACACGTTATATGACATACTTTAAAAAGACAAAAGCTGATACCGTTTCCTTTGTTATTAACTCGTAGCAAGTGGTTAACTCATACGTCACTTCCGGTTTAAACAAAAATGTCGACTCGATCACGAAGTGCGAAAAATAGGCATAGTTATCGGCTGTATACTCGCTGCATACGATGGTTTTAATCGAATTATAATACGGAAATGCATTTAAACGTTATAATCTCCCATAATATTGGTGTATTTCAGGATTTTTAAATCGGATCCGTTGATCTTTAAAGAAGGTCTCTTCTTAGCAAAAATCCAGTTTAGGTGGAAAGTGTCGTCCCAGATTAGCCTGTGCTAATAGTCTGTGCAGATTAATCTGGTAAGAAACTCTACGCACAGGCATTAAACACCCTTTTCACAGAGCAATGCTCAGTTGAATGTCGATCATATAGAAACGTAGAGAGTTATTTATTTAGTTTGCAATGATTTTCGTAATTGTGATGTTGGAAAGCAACATGCGCAAAGAAGTTTTTATTCTATTACATATATATTTCAGATTTTTGCTAAATTTATTTATCACATGTTTACTTGTTCCGTATTTGCAAAAATCCTAACTTTACAGGATTCTGAACGTAAAATTGTTAAACGTGATATTAATGCAAAAGTCATTTTTCATTTGATTGATAAACGTTTATCAAACATATGTTGAAGTGACAAATACTGGTATAGCTTTGAACACATCAAACATTAAAAACTTCGTAAACAAAATGCAGTTTTAGTGAATGTATACGTTGTTTGTTTCTTGTCTATAATTTCAAACATTGTTTCTTAACAACAGTTTCACGGTCAGCACTCAGGTATTAAATTCATAAAAATTGAGTAACGTAATATCATCGTTTGTGTTTCTTTATAATTGTGGTCACGACCGAAGTTATTGCATGTTTATGGGCCCATTGATATTTGAAGGGTGTCGAGATTGAACAGTCCTTTCTTGTAGAGGCTGTACAGTCGCTCTGAAACATATGCAAATGAGCCGCGCTCTGTGAAAAGGGAGTTTAATGCATGTGGGGAAAGTGTTGTCCCAGATTAGCCTGTGCAGTTCGCACCGGCTAATCAGGGACGACACTTTCCGCTTAAACTTGATTTTCGGTAATAAGGGACTTCCTTCAAACTAAAAATAATATAAAAGCGGAAAGTGTCGTCCCTGATTAGCCTGTGCGGACTGCACAGGCTAATCTGGGACGGCACTTTACGCACATATGCAGTCCGCACAGGATGAACAGGGACGACATTTTCCGCTTTAATGAAATGTTTCGTTTGAAGAAAGCCTCTACCTATAAAAAATCCATTGTAGACGGAAAGTGTCGTCCCTGATTAGCCTGAGCGGACTGGTAAATCTGGGACGACACTTTACGTACGCACATGCATTTAACCCCCTTTTCTCAGAGCGCGACCCAAATCTAAGATGATACAAAAAATACGGCGCCTGCATACTTGTCTTATACTTATATCGATGAGCAGTCGATATATTTTCAAATCGGTATTTTCAATCTTCACATTTGCGCCACGATAACGGTATAATATGAACCTTAATCCTTGTCAACTTTAATCTTATTCGTTTAATTAAACACTTAATCACACGTACCATAACGAAAACATCATATTGATACAAAATACAATCAAACGCATCGGATAATGCATTTTTTTAGAAAAACAAAACTCGAGCTGAATGAGGATAAGTTTCATTATATTATAAATAAAACGTCTTTGCTAATGAAATTTGTACCAAAAAAAACAACAACACAACATAAAACCAAATTGTATAATAATAACATGAAAACATAATTAAAAAACACGCGTTTACAAAAAATCAAATATACATAACATAATATTAAAATAAGATAAATAAATCAAAATTTAAGCAATCTTACACATATATATTCATTTAATCAAACTAATACGAAATGTACACCATTTTAAACCATGGCTCAAGACTCGAATGGATTGACAGTCCCCGAAATTACAGCCACTATCACCGCATCAGAAATACATGATAAAACATACATCACGAAATCTAAGCATCAAGACATAGTTTTGTCTATAGAGTCATCTTAGCAACTATACTACTCAAAATTTGCTAAGGATCACTTTTTATAGTATGTGTAATTTGAAGTTCACCCCTAGCTAGATTCAGCTAGCGTCACGCATCAATGATAAATCAATACATAAAAATAAAATAAAAAAACGCATTCATATATCAAAACCTTCAAAATAACAATTTAAATTAAATTAAATTGAATTGAAGATAATGTGTAAACAAAAAGTGATCCTTAGCAAATTTTGAGTAGTATATTTAAAACCATAGCCCATACCTCGAATGGAGTGACAGTCTCCGAGATTACAGCCTGTATCACTACAGCACACGTCACATACTGCACTTTCAGATTGGCAATAGGGGGTGTGGCCAAAGTGACCTTGACATTGATCCAGATGGTTGAACACTTCTCTCATGAGCAGACGGCACATCTGCAAGAGAGGCCGTCTATAGTTGGTGAATGCAGTACGTTTCAACTTCTTGATGTATTGTGGAAGATAAACAAAGAGTTTGTCATTTTCATGCGAAGCATTTGAGTTCATATTTCAATTTAAAATGCAGGAAAAAATTAAATGTATAAACTTTACCGGACATAAATTCTAGTCGGTAGTCTTTTATTTAAGGCAATTAAGGTTTCTTCCTTAGAAAAGAGCCATTTTTCACAAATTTTAGGGCTTAGCGACTCAATGTTCACATGTTATACCAGTCACGACTGAAACTCGATACTCTCCTATAACTCGATACTTTCGAGTGGCAGCATTTTATTATTATTTTGCTCATGTTTTATTGTAAGTTGTGATCATATATACATGTATGCTGATGAGACTTAAATAAACTAATAAACTAAACTGAAATTAGCACAATTTAAAAAAGTTCGCGATTCATTATTTCACAAATGGTAACAGTTTACTACTATTTTTCACAAGTTTGAACAATTCGCAACCCGTTATGACACAAAATGAGGGAACACAGCTGGATAAAAGCCTTGATCTTCAAATCTTAGAACAGGAAAAACGTAAAAATTCGTGAATATGATCAATATTAAGGCACCATGACAATTGTCAAAATTGTGCCATGCAAAAAATGAACAACATAAAATATAAACCCACGCCTAAGCAATTCAGTTTGTTAAATTAAATAATCAATTCCTTCAAGTATTCATATACTTATAAAAATACTCACGTATTTATTTTGACATCCAAATATAAAGCTTGGGCTTGATCCGGGATTGTATACATCTTTTGCATAGCACACCTAGAAATATTAAAATAACAAAACACCCATAACCATAATCGATACCCGTTGTTCATTGTAACAATGGTGCGATATTTACCGTTCATTTTTTCAGAACAGGAATAATACAACTCACGAAAGGTTATTATAACTGAAATGTGTCCACCATCAGATAGTCCTTTTAAAGGCATGTTACATATTTCCCTTGCAATGCACGACAATATGTTGAATAATACAAAGAAACCTTAGGTCACCGCATTAGAACGGTCGATCCAAAACATACCAGGGCGGAGGGGGTGCGGGGTGATAATTGTTTTTTCAATGTGTCCTATGAAGTCTTATACACAGGCTGTAATTAGAATAGCGTCTTATATACAGGCTGTAAGGAGTGTAGCGTCTTATAAACAAGCTGTAAGGAGTATATCGTTTTATATACAGGCTGAAAGGAACATAGCGTCTTATACACAGGTTGTAAGGAGTAGTGCATCTTATATACAGGCTGTAAGGAGCATAGCGTCTTATATACAGGTTGTAAGATGTATAAAATCTTATATACAGGCTGAAAGGAGTATAACGATTTATATACTGGCTGTAAGGAGTATAGCTTCTTATATACAGGCTGTAATGAGTATAGAATCTTATGTACAGGATGTAATGAATATAGATTCTTATATACAGGCTGTAATGAGTAAAGCGTCTTATATACAGGCTGTAATGAGTATAGAGTTTTACAAAATGATGCAGGGTATTAAATATGATTAATATAAATGCATTTATTCCAGCACTGAAACTTTCCTGGTTACAATAAGTCAATCCTTTATAGAAAATTTGATAGATATAACACAACTGTAGTATGAGACCTACACACTCTTGTTTTATTTATTTATTTTGCAGTCACATAAACAACCAAGCAATGTAATATGGAACTTTTACACCCATTATTGCTGCTTCTTCCTGTATTTGCGCGATGATGATCTGAATTATTAACTTAATGAGGCTATATTCCTAAATCTTTTTCTATAAAGAAGGAATGTAGTTGACACTTGTTCGTAGTTTCATTTCATCGTTCCTCAAAAAGTTGTAGCTCTGTTGCTCTGGTCTCTTTCCTACCATTGAGTAATTAAATGGTTATTAAATTGAATGCGTTTTAATTCCCTTTTATTATTGTTTTATTTGAGTTACAATGCTATGAGGTTAAATTTTATTTACACTTAAATGTATCATAAATATTGCTGGGCCAAGTGTTAGGTTGAGCGCTCTAAAACCGGTTTTAAACCCCCAATGCTTTGCATTGACCGTTCCATGGCGGTGACCCCAGCTTTATTAATTTATGTGCTATGTATGTTGTTTTGTATTGTGCTGTTTTGTGCTGTTTGGGCAATTGGTCACTTGCCTTGCCTTAAATAAAGGACCAACTAATTGTGTATTATGAGAATTCAATACTGCTCAAGCAGCTGGAGTTTCACTTTTTTATATTATATACAGGCTGTTATGAGTATAGAGTCTTATTTACAGGCTGTAAAGAGTATAGAGTCTCATATACAGAATGTTAGGAGTATAGCGTCTTCCTGTAAGGTTACTCAGTGTTTGAATCGTTAACATTAATCGAGTAAAATTATAAATTATTTCTTATTTTGAGCAACGAATCCACCAAAATTATGGATGTTAGTCGAAATGTAAGTGATGATTATAAACTGTATGTCTCGCGATTGATAAAAAAAGATATAAACATGGATTTGGATAATTTACCGTGCCCGTTAAAAACAGGTTTAGCGTCATTGGGAGCAGGAAAACAATCAACAAAACAGATCGGCAAAGCCAAGCATATCAAGTCAAGATTTTGTTAACAGGACATTAGGTTATTAACTGAATAAAATGTTTGATGAGCTCCGCTTTATCAGAAAATTATGCAGGTTAATGGTAGTTTAAATGTAATGCATACGCAAAACGAAATCGTGAAAATCAAAAAACGCTTTTTCAAATTGCGTCAACCACGGATGATCATGATGAAACACATTTACGATATTTCTTAATCCTAATGGCCCCAGGTTATCCTGTGCAGTCCGCACAGGATGATCACAGAAGAAGAGTACCTATTTTAGGATATTGTTCGTCTAAATGAAGTCTCTTCTTTGACGAAAAAAAACTAGTTAAAGCGAAAAGTGTCCTCCCTGATTAGTTTGTGCGAACTGCACAGACTAATATCAGGCGGAACTTCACGCGCATACATTTAACCACGTTATCTCACAGCGCGATTCATAAAGTCAAACATAAATTGCATACGATTTGTACCTCATCGGTGTCGCATGTTGTTAATGATAGGCAGTCATGTGGGTTGCGGACGGCTGATTGGACAGAAGACTGGCTGCCACACGAAAAACACTGACTAATGTTGGGCGTAACTAAACATCAGAAAGGAAAAATGGCTGATGCGGGACATAACTTAACATCAAAAAGGAAACAATGACTGATGTTGGTCATAACTAAATATCAGAAAGGAAACACTGACTGATGTTGGACATAACAATCATCAGAAAGGAAACACTTACTGATGTTGGACATAACTAAACATCAGAAAGGAAACACTTACTGATGTTGGTCATAACTAAACAGCAGAAAGGAGACACTGACTGATGTTGGGCATAACTAAACATCAGAAAGGAAACACTGTTTTATCGCGGACATAGCTAAACATCACAAAGGAAACACTGACTGATGTTGGACGTAACTTAACATCAGAAAGGAAACACTGACTGATGTTGATCGTAACTAAACATCAGAAATGAAACACTGACTGATGTTTGGCATAACTAAACATCAGAAAAGAAACACTGACTGATGTTAGACGCAGCAATACATCAGAAAGGAAACACTGACTGATGTTTGTCATAACTAAACATCCAAAAGGAAACACTGACTGATGTTGGGCATAACTGAACATCAAAAGAAAAACACTGACTGATATTTGACATAACTAAACATCAGAAAGGAAAAACTGTCTTTTGGCAGACATCACTTAACATCAGATAGGAAACACTGACTGATGTTGGTCATAAGTAAACATCAGAAAGGAAACACTGACTGATGTTGGACATAACTAAACATTAGCAATTTAAACACCGACTGGTTTTGGACTTAATAACAATCAGCAAGGGAAACATAATTACAATTGTATATTTAAATCGTGTTTGCTGATTTAACCAAATGTTGTTTTGCGTTATTGTTTTTGTCACGCAAATCTTATGCATCGGGTAGAGTGAACCGCATTAACATAAAAATGAAATACATAAATACAATAAGATTAATAGCCTTGCAATTACTTAGCTTGATTCCACAAAATTTGCGATTACAATCGTCCTCGTTGTAACAACACCTGCAGAGAAAAAAAATTTGATTCCCTTATAATCAAATTAGTCTAGACCAATTTGGCGACCAACGCCGTCTAGTGGCGATAAATAAATACAGGCCAACTGTTATTAATACAAGTGCAGGGGAAAAGTGCATTTACCATGCGAATGATTTAAAATTAAATTCCGTGAGAACAAAGCGAATAGTTATATGACTTCTATGTGAACTGAACTATTCTAACTGCAATAGTTTTCTATATGGGAATTCAATATATGTAATTTTTGTTTATAAGAACAAATTTGCAGAGTTTTTTTATAAAAACGCATGCAAACAACAACATACATGTATTTCGATATTTCTTACCTAGTGCATGCTATTACTTCATCTCGTTTGCCGACTACAGGGGCAGCAAAACCTGAGCAGTACTAAAATACCAGCAAATATTATGTATAGTGCCACAAAAAGGAAACACACATCTAATAGAAGCATTCGTAAATATTATATGTATATTGCCACAAATATGAAACATGCATCTGTATATTTCAAATGTGTATACATTAGCACTGAGTTGAAGCAAGCATAAATAAAATCCTCAAACATACCCCCCCCCCCCATATGAAAACATTCAATGCCTTAACATACACATAAACTTCCACGAATTTTATTCGCACCTCATACATAATAAACATTCAAAATTATTATAAAAGCGGAAAGTGTTGTCCGCGATAAGCATGTAGGATCGCCCCGGTCACACAACAAATGATATTAATCTGACCCAAACGTACGAAACATCTGCACTAAAGGCAGAATGCCGGATTGCCAATAAACTATTGAACTAAAAGGAATCAAACTTTGGTCACACGCCGTTGAACGGTGCAAATAATTTGATGGCAAGGGTGGTTGCGGTTGTGGGTGGCGTTTAATTTGTTTGTCAAATTTGAAATGTTAATTCATTTATTGTTAGAACTACCTAATGGAAGGCTTAAACTAGAGCTACAGAACTGTAACAGTTTTAAGAACGAAGAAACGAAACTGAAACAAGCATCAACTACATCTAGTCGTTGATTAACACCTTTTAGAGACAAAACATAATATTAAGATATTGCTTCTGCAGAAAAAAGTCGCAATAATATTTTCAAAATGCCAATTAACATTGCTTGGTATTGTATTTTAAAGTAAAGAGAAATATATAGCACATACTATTTTGTTTAGCAATTACCATCTTCCAGTAATCAAAATGCTGTGTGGCAGTTCTACACATACTCCTAAAATCACATGATTGAAAGCCAAACAATCACATGATTGAAAGCCAAACAATCACATGATTGAAAGCCAAACAATTACATGATTGAAAGCCAAACAATCACATGATTGAAAGCCAAACAATCACATGATTGAAAGCCAAACAATCACATGATTGAAAGCCAAACAATCATTACTGTTTTAAGTATTTGTTGCTTTTTTCGTAAGAAGCAGTTCGATGAACTCACGGTCAGCACAACCGAAACCGATACAAACATTGAATACTAAATAAAAGTTATAAACTATAATTATATATGGAAATACACACATCTCTCCCGCGGCAACCTCCTCTGTACACAACATTGAACGTCTCTGTGATAACCTTATCCATGTAGCAATCCTGCAAATAATAATAATAATAATAATTATTATTATTATTAGTAGTAGTAGTAGTAGTAGTAGTAGTAGTAGTAGTAGTAGTAGTAGTAGTAGTAGTAGTAGTAGTAGTAGTAGTATTATAACAAAAATATCAATAATACCAATAACAATAATTAGAACACGTTATTGTTGTTATTAAAATAAAAAATGAAAATTAATGACTATACTCTAATTTTGTGACACATTAAAGCGGGTATATACGATTTAGTCAAATATTTATGAATTTATATAAACTGTGTAAAAAACTTATTATATATATATTTCAATATAAATTAAAATAAAAGTTAAGAAGAACATGTGTCGAAATATGCGAAATAAGCCAGATATTTAATTCTGAAATTGAAACGGCTGTACAGCCGAATTCGTCAGCATGTATACCATACATGCACGATGTGCATCTAAACTTAGTTTAACGGTTTATTTGAAATTCTGCAACGATATCTATTCATACGACACACGAACACTATCTCCGATCCTAATACAAAGAGGAATGCTTCGGTTATTGTAGGAAAATATGTATCGGCTCGGGGCGCTAATTTGTCTTTGCTGCATTTTATGAAATTCGGCTTTAATGTATAATTTTTCTTGCCTATTTTGTGTTATTGTAACATATTTTATCAATATATTACAATTAAACACATATAAACAAATCGTATATACCCGCTTTAAAAGATCACACTAAAATGTTATAGTGATATCGATGTGTTTCCATCCATACTTGGCTTTTTTAACAAGAATCGCACTGGAATGCGAGCTTTTGGTAAATTTTCGAAACGAGTACAATAGATATAATATGAAAAGAAAAATATAAAATGATTTGGAACGAAACAAATATATATATATTAACCCGCGTTTTCAAAAATGGGTCGTATGCCAAATGCCACCAGCTTAGTTTAGCTGTTGTAAAAGACCAATAAATAGCTGATAGTCGTTCTGGAAAAACTTGGCTAAATGCATGCGCGTAAAGTGTCGTCCTAGATTTTCTCTTCTTCGATTAAAGCAATTTAACAACCATTTAACAGTTTGAGATATGTCTTATGATGTTATTTCCTTTGCGTCTGGAAAACTCCGATGCCTTTAATCGTAGGCTAACTAAAAGATGGACTGTTGTACTTGGCTTATGTCGTAATAAGTTTTCCGAAATACTATTTCCTACTGTGGCTGAACTAAGTGGAGCTTAACTTTCATAGAGGTTGCGAAACAGAACCTTTCTCGTTGCAATTATCGGAAGAGGACAGATCCATCTTTAAAATGATGTCAGACTTGCAAACTTTGCTGTATAGGAAATGCAAGTGTTTTTTTATTAACTTGGATTTTTTTTTAATTTGACCTATATGGACTTTGAATAAGTGTAATATAACCCTAGACGAAAGTTGAAATAAGATAAAAGCGGAAAGTGTCGTCTTTGATAAGCATGTAGGGACCGCCCCGGCTTATCTGGAACGACACTTAATGACGCACATACATTAAGTCAAGTTTTACAAGAACGCAGCTAAATTCATCATGTATTCCTACCTCTGTACGGTTGTCACATACAACCTGCGTAGTGCAATCTGTGAGCTCTAGAGCATTGTTACATAGACGACATCTCAGTTGATGCTCGGCCGGTATTTGAGCCAGAACTAAAAAAAGGCCACATTCTGGAGAAACTGAGTTATCTGCCTGTGCGTGAATTGTCGTCCCTGATTAGCCTGTGCATTCCACTGGATGTTCGTAAAGAAGAGACTTAGTTAAGCGAAAAAAATATAAAAGTAAAAAAAATTCGTCCCTGATTAGCGTGTAGAAACTGTACAGGCTTATCGGGGCAAACCCTTTGCGCACATGTATTAAGCCCAGTTTTCCCAAAACGAAGCTCATATTAACTCAAGTATGTGAGTAACACTTAAGGTAGCGCACCTCTAATGGGCACATATCCAAATATAATCTTAGTAATTATTTTCTTAATCAGCATCATTTCACTGAACTACATGCAAATTTGTAGGTAGGCTTTCCATGCTTTTTAAAAAATATACCGATTTTTTCAAAACCACCCCCACGCTCGGCTTTTGTCCAGTTTATTTTCACCCCTGGGGTATATAAAAGTTCCATAATTTATTCAAATTTCCAAATATGGGCATGCAGTTGGTGTGTACAGATGCTGTAAAGGTGTTTAAAGTTTAAACAAGATGAAATAAGTATTCTTTTACAGACATTTATTTTTTACAAATTGTTATCTATGGAAGAGCGCCATAAAATGTAAGTGATTTCAGCCAAGTACAAATTGGGTCGGTTAAAAACAAAGTGTCATAAAATTCAAAATAGTATCATTTAAGTCATATTTTAAACTTAGTTTTTTTATAGAAACACTATATACAGCAAAAATACCAAGAAATAGACAGATTTACCGTTTACTTTTTGAAATAAAAATAAAAATGCAACATGCATGGTTCGTATTTTCAACAGTAAAACACCCAATTTCGCCATAACGTTGTTTTAATTTAAATATTTGAAGAATATGCATAAAAATTGCAACATATTTAACAAAAAATATAGCTTATATGCCATATTAAATCAAATTACGTTAGAAAATAAATAAAACGCGTCGCAAAAAAGTATACGTCGTTGGCAGGATTCGAACCTACGCGGGAATATCCCAAAAGATTTCTAGTCTAACGCCTTAACCACTAGGCTACGGCACCTAATAGTAGGCTCTTCAACCTTCGAAGAAATCGCGGGAAATCATTAGAGGTGCGCTACCTTAAGTAAGCTTATGCAAACAGCCTAGTCCAGATATTCTAATCAAGTTCACAACAAATATGATTTAATTATTTAAAGAATATGAAACATTTTGCAAAACGACTGACAATTATAATAGTAATAATAATAATAATAATAATAATAATTATTATTATTATTATTATTATTATTATTATTATTATTATTATTATTATTATTATTATTATTATTATTATTGCCAGTGTATCATAGAACAGTGCATGGTGAGTCTATGTCACTTTCTGACGCATTGATATTAACATACCTGCCCATGCAGCGATTAGGAACCCTCCGAAGAGAACGGAAAGCATTTTGTGCAGAAAAACGTCAGTCAATAAATGATGAATGCCTGTAGAAAAAACTATTGCAAACACAGCGCCATAGTTTAATATATGGACCGAGGTCTTTGAAAAGGGTGTTTATTGCATATGCGTCGAGTTTCGTGCAAGATTAGCCTCTGCAGTCCGCACAGGCTATTCAGAGACGACACTTTCCGCTTGAATGGTATTGTTCGTTAAAAGAAAGTCTCTTCTTTGCAAAAATCTAGTTAGGTGGATAGTGTCCTGATTATCCTGTGCGGGCTGCAGAGACCAATCTTGGACGACACTTTACGCACATGACATAAACCCCATTTTCACAGAGCACTACTCATATACAATTAAAGGTTTTAACGGCCTAGTTTAGGGAATGTCAGGAAATCTTAATTAGACATTCAGTCTGTGGACTATGGTGGCACTAAGGTGCCATCACTGCGCCTTTAGGACGTTTTCATTGGCCGATTATTTTGAGGGATAGTATCTTGTTCCCTCAATATAATCCGCGTCTGTGATTGGTCGACTATCTTGTGCGCACAATATAGCGATTGTGTTTTCCAGTCTCCAAAAAAAGACGGGAAAACAGACTTATTTTGTGTTTCCCCGATTTATTTTTTTGGAGCGGAAAATACAAGTTCAGTTTTCCCGTCTTTTTTCGGAGCGGTGATTAGTGTTACCGTAGTGGAAAGATCGATTTTAGAATCACTTCACGCATGTGTACCTCTAAGATGACTTATTAATGACAGCGTGTGCTGCTGATGATCCAGAATCAGTGCATTTCATTCAACTGAAAGTGTTCACACAACCGAAACCACATGTTTTGGTACAATACAACACCCCGGACAATAGTCAAACGAATGTCTTGTCATTCCATGGGGTATGCTAATCAGTGTAATGATGCCATCTTTATCTACAAAAGCTTCTTTCTGCTGACTCATCATTGGCTCAATCCACTTTTTACATATTATTTTGTATTGATCGGTGGAAATAACGGGTGTTGCGTGGTGACCATGGTGACATCAATTGAAATACGCGTGTGATACACAGTCTATGTGGAGGAATGTCAATTAAAGGGTAAACAAGCGTGTACTTAATTGAGTCCCAGAAAACTACTGCTTTAATTGTCTGAAATGTTAATGCCTTTTTTCTTGATTCCTCTTACCAATTTACATTTCCCTGTCACATGCAAGGTGGCAGCAATTGTGGAGAACGATCGACGGTAACTATTTGTGTGTAAAATGACATTTTATCCTTATAATTTACAATGCAATATTGATTTTCGCATTGGGGGCACATAGTAATACAATGGGAAATTGAATGTTTGACGGAAACTACTGCATAAAATTAACTTGTAGTAAAAACTAGTGTTGAAAGAATACGACGCGCTGATATTATGGTCGTCTGCCTTTTAGTGTTTCATGATCAACTTTATTTGAAGTATTTGACAACTTAATGTATTACATTATGAGTGTGTGTTTGTCTTATGGAGTACATTATGAGTGTATATGTCTGAATAAATGTTGAACAATAGCCTCTCTATGGATATTACTGAAACTTCCAGTATCTACGTAACACAACCATAGCATTGATGTTAATGACTCAGCGTACTATATACATGCAATGCTTTCGCAATACATTTTAAATAAGTTTATTTCTTGCTTATACATAATAAATTAACAAATATGTCAATTACTATACGGACATTATAAGCATTCTACTCACCTTAAAACTAAACCGGTAAAGTTCACCAGTAGAAGATCGTTGTCAAATCAATGGTATCCAAAAACGACAATTTCTACGTGTTATCTCAAAGTTTGAAACTACTTTATCTCTTCGTTCGACTGCTCGGACACAATGTCAGTACATTGTTGAGCAAGTCGAATAAATTGGGGTCGTGCTCTGAGAAAAGGGGGCTTAATGACTGTGCGTAAAGTGCCGTACAATATTAGCTTGGGAAGTCGGCACAGACGAAACTTACCGCTTTTATGGTATTTTTATTGTAAAAAAAGACTCTTCATCGCAAAAAAAAACACACTATTTAGGCGGAAAGTGCCGTCCCTGATTAGCCTATGCGAACTGCACACGCTCATATGGGACAACACTTTGCGCACATGCATTAAACCATTTATGCCTAGCGTCCTGAACAAAGGACCTTGCAAACAGCGCAGACCCAGATGAGGCGCCGCATAACGCATAATGCGGCGTCTCATCTGGGTCTGCGCTGTTTGCTTAAATGAATTTCTTTATGAAATATTCTAAATATAGACATAAATATACTTGACACCCCTAATTTTGGAAATAAATTGATCCAATTTAGAAGGATGGGAGAGTCCACTGGGCATTAATGGGTTAAACTCCCTTTTTATAGAGCGCGGCTCATTTACATTGGGGAAAAATAACACGCAAGATGTTTGTTGGGGGCACCTGAGCGGTCACTGACAATCACCTGGTTAAAGTCAATAGCTCATTACATTACAAACCATTATCTGACCTTCTTTCCCTTTCAGAAATCTATTTTCATGCGCGATGTTTAGTCGGGAAAATCTTATTGTTGTGGTGAATGAATAACCGCAATTACGACGGATAAGTAAGAAATAGAGCATATTTGTTCATGTAAGTGTTAGATCGTGTGTTATTTCACGAGTGATCATAGAGTTGCGCAACCACGAGTGAGATATAATTTTTCTATTTTCACAAATATCATTATTTCTATTTACGGTGAAAACAAGCATAAAATAAAAAGAAAATATGTTGGATTCGGTGGAATGTCGATTTTAACAAGCAAGTACTTGTTAAGTGGGTCAAACAAGGGAAGTAAATATTGATATAAAAATCTAAAAATAGAAAAAGTAATTCCGAAAAAAAATTCTTTTCACCGGTATTTTTTTTTTTTTAATATTTTCACTACTGCAGAAATGTCATATTGTATCATTAGGCATAAAAGAATAATGATACTTCGGAAAATTATCATGAGAGAAATTGTGAATAAAATCCTATGGTCGATCAATTAACTAGTTTCCTATACATTACAGGACATTACATACACCACGACATAAAACATAAACAGATTGAAGCTGTTGTCACTGCAAAGCAGTGTGGGTTAAACATCAATAATTTTAATCATATACGTATTATTGTTGGTCCCATTTATAATACGACTTATCTGTTCATCGTACATTCTGCGTGTCTAAGTTTTCGAATCTACCAATGAAATTAACATACGCTGTATACCTTTGTTACGTTTTGACATGTAATGTATTCAGCATATTGTAATATTGTATGTATAAGAATCTGAATTAAAAAAGAAATCCCGAGCAGGATTTCGTAACGGATTGATAATTAATTCACTCTTTAGAGAATGTAAGAAAACTATTAACTAAAAAGTTTTGAAATTATTATAGTTGAAAACTGTTTCGAGTTTTAAAGGCTATGTATTCAAATAAGCGCGGATGTTTGTGAGTCTAAGACTTTAATTGCATCATCGGTACCAGACAAGGGGATCTTAAGAGCACAATTATCTTTGATTTGTATATATACGAGTTGTCTCTCGTCTTTAAATCGTAAGATCGTAAGGGTATTTTAGAAACTAGCACATAGAAGATATAATATTATACTATTTGAAGACTACGTTGCGAGCTGCGCAAATATGCGATCGGCGAACAGTCGCAATTGAACTCTAGTTCGGAATTTAGTGAAAATATTTGTATAACTTTATAAAAAACGAGACCGGATTTAAAATAAGAAGCGCATTTATGGAATTAATCCGACATGTATGAATACAAATATACGGATCTACTTTTTTCCGTATATTGAATATTCCAAAGGGACTTGTACCGAGTTTCGGAAATATGACTGTTTTTTTTAGATTGATGTAATATATTCAAGGAGAAATTTCTACATCATGTTTTAGCAATCGAAATAACACTCCTAGTAAAGAAAAATATTAAAATACTCCGCTGATTTATGTATAAGCAACATCCGAAATCTGATAAGAATAAGCGTTTGTTTCTGTAGAATGTGGGTATCATTTGAAATACTCATAAAGCGGTTATAATTAGCTGATTATGTCTACAGCGTGCAAACAGTTGTTCGATGTTATTTGGGCTGATGGACTTTATTGATAAATAACTAGTAGCGAACATGGTGGCTTCTGATCACACTGCGCATTCGCTGATGAGACCACGAGACATAGTGCGACTTTATAGGACTGCGCAATTGAGTCGGATAATCTTGGGCTTCGCTGGCCGCATATAACATTTGACCCGTTTTCACATGACGCGCAAGTTTTGTTGATTGTGTTATATTTACATTCGCTCTTGATATTCTTTAGAGAAAAAAAATGAACGAGTTCATTTGCATAACCCGTAAGCCGGCGATACCGCCTTCGAAGGCGGAGCTTCTAAAATCGGACCAATGGTTTCAAGACGCTGACGCGTAGCTATACAGTGACCAGTACCGTGACCACACTACTTGTGTAAATATAGCAACAAACATGAATAAACATTACCCGTTTGTTTAATATGTTTCTTTGATGTTTCATTTCTCGATGTCTCGATTTATCCCGTCTTAGTTGTCAAATATTTCTGTAAAAATATATTACCGAACCAGCTTTCCGTATTTTATTTTCATCACTTGAATACGCAATTTATGACGTATCTTGTGTGACGTCATTTCGGTGACGAAACCTTTTACGAACAATATGGACGTGGTGTATTTTTTACAGTTAAATATTTGTTTAAATCATCGAACGAATCCAAAACGTATTTCGAATTGTGTGTAAGTCAATAGTCATGCATAACACCTTAAAAACAGACACTAGAAGTGTATATCGTTGTAACTTTATTGTTATAAGCATTGGATTAAAGTTGCCATAGAGGTAAGCGTGTCGTTTATACAAAATTTAGTTTTTTAATGACCCTGTCAAAGCTTAAATAATGGCATTAATCTATTCTACAGCACAGATTCAGCTGCAATCGATGTTTTAATTTTCGAAATAATGTTCTGCGTGTAATTATAATTAATAGTAAAATTTCAGAACTCATTTTCTTCGCGCAGGAATTATGAATAACAAAACCTTAAGGGGCGGGTCCTAGCTGTTCCCGAACCTAAGATTACAACATGTGTTGCCTCCCTAAAAGCATACAACTTTGAGTTGTTTTTTTTTATGCTCGAATATGTTTTAATTGTTTAAAATTAAAGGATAAATATAAGGATTGATTCTTATTTTTCGGGCTTTTATGCAGTATGAACGCTCAGGGCGAGTATTGAAAATTTACCGAGAAGCGCTAGCACGCTTCATGGAATATTCAAAACTCGCCCTGAGCGTTCATACTGCATAAACGCCCGAAAAATAAGAATCAATCCTTAAGTAATTCTTGTTATATATTTAAGACTGGTTTATACTATGTGCTCATTTTTGACAGCGTTTAGGTCATTGATGATTAACTCATTTAAAAATTAACTTTTGTTGTCCGCACAGGCTAATAAGGGACGACACTCTCCGCTTTTATGGTATTTTTAGTTTCAATGAAGTCCCTTCTTGCGGAAAATCAAGTTTAGGCGGAAAGTGTTGTCCCTGATTAGCCTCTGCGGACTGCACAGGCTAATCTGGGACGACACTTTACGTACATGCATTATGCCCAATTTTCTCAGAACAATGCTCAAGTGTTCTTTTTTTATCCAATAAAAGACATAGACTACAATGTATACATGTGTATGATCATAAGACAAAATGATACCATGTAGCAGCAATAATGTTCAAACATGTGATACAATATATGCTTATATATACTTTTTTGTTTTTGTGGGGATTTTTTTTATAAAAAAAGGTTAATATGTATTTTTTAGATTGGTTTTAAAGAAAAAAACAGAATAGTTATGAATAAGGATGAGTTGCATAAAGAAGGTAGAAACTGAAAGCATACTGGACTTGTTCATGAAAGTTTAATGTGTTTCCATTTTTGTTCAAATATATGAAGTGTATCATTGTTTAGGGCAATTTCTTTTTCAATTTGAATCTTCAGTTTTTAATAATTTATGAAACAGTTCATTGTAGGTTTTTGTTTTCTGTATTTCATGCTGAATATAAATATTTCATTAATATAATTATGTAATTCACAGCATTATAAACCTCTTTTATTTTATGCTTTCCAGTGGTTTATAGAGAAATATCAGTGAATTAAAACTGATAATTTCACTAAATAAACAGTGAAAATTATCAATAATTTTCACTGTTTTACCGGAACTATTTTTTTACCCCAATTTGACCCCCGCTAATTCTTCTACCAAGAGCAAGAACTCTTCAATGAATATTTATATCAACAAACGGAGTATCTGCCATTGAACATACATTTCTGTCGTCTGCTTTTAAAACATTTACCCTGAAACTTAACAATGAATGACTGCGAAAACGACGAAATTAATTTAATTTTCTCAGATATTTTTGATGTTGACGATTATTTTAATGAAATACAGAAAATCTTAATGAGACATCAAGTATAGCAGAAGAAACAACAGCAACAGCAGCAGCAACAGTATCAGCAGCACTGTTACCCATAACAGAAACAAACCAAACATGGGCTTCAGAAACAATTTCTGCTGGGATACAGTCGTCACATCAGTTCACGTGTGTTCTTTTAAATTACAATAGTCATTTGAATACTAGACATTGAACATTTATAATCATAAGGTTAAATCAACACCGGGGAAGCACGTGTAGAGAATCCAACGCCGACTTGACGATCAGAAAGTAAAAGTGTAGCTTACAATATAAAATCGATATAAAATCGCTAGCCTGTCACTTTCCTTAAAAGGTCAGACACACCGCAACAATGGATTCGTCAGTAGGAATATGATGAATTAAATAATTATATAAACGACCACCACCTCTCTGTTAACCCATTCATGCCAAGCGTCCTGAAAAAAGGACATTGCAAACAGCGTAAACCCAGATGAGACGCGATATAGAAATAAATATACTAGACATCCCTAATTTTGGAAATAAATTGATCCAACTTAGAAGGATGAGAGAGTCCACAAGGCATTAATGGGTGACAAACTATCGAGATGCTCATTAATAAGACATCTCGTCACTGTTTACTTGCAGCGTGATCTATTGCGTCCATTTTCGTGTCACAGATAAGAAACCGACAGTTTAATTAACTGAACAAAGTTGGCCAATATTTGACTGACTGATTCAGTACACAATTATTATGTCCGCTACAGTTACTAACAACCCCGACCGATCGCTCTATTGTTTAGGTCACACCGTCCGCTACTGCTGTTCTAGAATGCGCTTTTGGCACTTCTGGTTTATATCCATGGTCGAACATCAACAACACTAACGTCTCCCGAGTGAAAACCAACTCCGCACCACCTAGTAAGAAACAACTGCATACAACACTGTTTGTGCCATTGCGTACTTGTACAACGGAAACTCCCAGTATTATGACATTACCCATGTAACCAATAGCTTGGAATAGCTTTTTTTGCACGACAGCAACACAACTTGGTACGGAATACCGTTATGGCCATCGTGGTTACACATTAAAATCCAGAGGGCGACAATGCGATAGTACGATGGCGACAATACGATAGTACGATGGCGACAATACGACTTCGCGATAGTACGATGACGATAATGCGACAGTGCGACAATACGATTGCGACAGTTCGATAGTACGACGGCGACAATTCAATAGTCATATCGTACTGTCGCCATCGTGTCATTGCATTGTCGCCATCGTATTATCGCGTTATCGTACAGTCGTCATCGTATTATCGCATTGTCGCCATCGTACTATCGCACTGTCGCCATCGTATTGTCGCACTGTCGTCATCGTACTATCGCACGTTCGCCATCGTATTGTCGCACTGTCGTCATTGTACTATCGAATTGTCGCCATCGTAATGTCGCACTATCGATTTGTCGCCCTCCGGATTTAAATGTGTAACCACGATGGTCCTAACGGTATTCCGTAACTTGGCCGGTGAACAAGCCAATGATTCATCGCTTGCGCGCCCCAAAACATTGAGTAAACAAGCTCATAGTCTATAGCTTGACATTTTTCGCATTTTTGTCAAATGTCGATACGCAAAATTTGCTGTGTCATCGACCTATTTTGTTCCTTTTAATATGTTATTCAAGTTCAGACGTTTTATGGAAAACTTCAAACAAGACTATCAGTGACACTTATGCGATAATGCGCATTATTATTGATAACATGAGAACAAGAAATGATGCAATCTCTCTATCAAATGCAAACAAAGCAAATATGTGCTCCATAAAAAGGCCCCCGAAAAATAATAAGTACACAGAGTTTTAGTATCTTCTTTGATTAAACGCATCTTTTATGTGAAATTTCCCATTTGCAAAACGGGTCGTCATTATTCAAGATATCTGCCCAAATTAACCCATTTATGCCTAGCGTCTTGAAAAAAGGACATTGCAAAAAGCGTAGATCCAGATGAGACGCCGCATGATGCGGCGTCTCATCTGGGTCTACACTGTTTGCTTAAACAAAATTCTGTTAGAAATATTCTAAAAATAGAAATAAATATACCAGATATCCCTAATTTTGGAAATAACTTGATCCAATTTAGAAGGATGGGAGAGTCCACTGGGCATAAATGGGTTAAGTTTGGAATTAAAGAACTTTTTTGTTCTCCTTCAATATACCCCTTTATACCAAACATCAGGATAATAAAGTAACATGATTTTGTAAGCATTTGAATAAAACATGTTATATTCATTTCAAAACAAATACAGTGCATTACCAACATACAACTGAAAAAAAAGAAAGTGTTGTTATTGTGATAGTAAATGCAGCTAATAATAAATTTAAATAAAATACTGCTATTCAAAGATACTTTAAGCGTTTAATACTGGCCCAAACCAACAAGTGGGCCGTTTTCTGTGGAAAAGGGCGTTTAATGCCTGTGTGTAAAGTGTCGTCCAAGATTATCATGTGCAGTTCACACATGCTAATCAGAGACGACATTTTCCCGTTTTATGGTATTTTTAGTCTTCTTAGCAATAAGCCAGTTTGGGCGGAAATTGTCTGATTAGCCTGTGCATTAAAGCCCTTTTCACAGAGCTTGGTCCAATTATACTTCGTTGGGTAAAAATGTTTTACTCCAAAATAGTTGTGCACACCAAAAATATCACTGACACTGTTAGCAATACAAAAATGCTTGTTATGTGTACAGCCCGCGATTCGCCATAGGCATGAACTCTTTGAAATGTTGGAAAGTGTGTAACGCTAGCGCTACATTGCTCAGAAAAATATTACATTTTTTGTAATCGTGATTTTTTTCCAAGTCGGCTAGCATAACTGATAGATACAAATGCGTATAATTGATAAAGAGTCCACACGCTATTGAAGAAAAGTAATAGGATTATGAAAAAAATAATGCGACAATGTAAAGGGGATCATAATGTAAATTTCTTAGCAAAACTACGTTTATCTGCATTTATGCAGTTTCGTTATTTCCAAAATCATACTTAAAATTTGAAACCTATAAACGTAAATGATAGATATCAAATATATATTATTATAAATTCGAGTTACAAAGGTACGGATGTTTTTCAAATTAAACAGGACCTTTTTCACAGATTTTGGCATGTATGGAAGCTTTTCATTACATGCTTTATATTGATTTCCTCACAAATATCATAACTAAAACGAAAATGTGCGAATCTGAAACAACTTTTTTTAATTTTATCAATTTACCAAAACGTGAAAAGGCCACTTTAAAGTGTTTGGAAGTCTGTTATGATATTAATATCGTGATAATGTAATTACAATAACAAACACACAAACAAACAAAATGGAAACAAAAATTAATTACGATTTTGAACAAGAGAAACATAATAATTGTAAAGGCAGTAAGGACAAACTTTGACTTTTAATCTACTTTGGTATGTATAATAATAATTCAAATACTATCAGTGACTGCAATGCGATGCATACACTTCTTGCAATAACAATACTTATTCTTGTGAGATTTTGAATCAATAACACAAGTGAATATCTCATGAATTAATTACCGTGTATCATTGAAAACATTCATGCATCAAAGCCACTAGACTAGTGCTGCAACAATACGCCAAAAACCGTATTGCAATATATTGTCAGTTCAAAAACCCGTATTGCAATATATCGCAATATATTGCTAACTTGTACCAAAATTATAACTTGCCAATTTCCCAATAATCCCATAAATTCCAATTTTAAAGCAAATTCTGGTAAATATTTACTATAAATGTGCTCAAGAATAATAAGAAACACAAACATTTGCAAATTTTCTTAATTATCAAATACATTTTTGCAATTGTTACTATTTAAAGATGTGATGAAAAAACGTCCAACCGGGGCGTTTTTCCCACTGAACACGCGTAATTCAGCTGACGTGATGTTCCCGTTTTTATACAACACAAAATACACCCATACTTTCCATGCGACGTTCTACATGTCTGTATAATTTTCGCGCGCTTTTATTGAGACAAAGGATTAAGCACTTTTTATTTGACGCTATAATTTTTTATTGTCGCGTTAAAATTCAAATTTGGAAGCGTGTTTCCGAAATTCGGATTACAAATAATGCTCAAATCAGAATCGAACGAAACATTTACAGCTGTGCGCAATTAATTCAACGATAATCTGTTCAAAAGCATCGAATGAATGCTCCCATGTAACAATGCTACTCCGTATAATACACTTTTTAGAATGCTTTTTTCACGTAAAAAATAATTTACACTGCTTTGTTTTGTTTACCTTTTTATCATTATTTCGGATGGCTTTTCTGGACGAAATGTGAATGAATTTTTGTAAAATTTTCGTACCGGTATGATGAAAATCATATCGCAATACATTATGCGGATTGCGTATTGCGATATATACCGATATACCGGTATATTGTTGCAGCCCTACACTAGACGGCATTTCATTTAAGTGCGAGTCAGTCCGTTGCATTAATTTTTATTTCACGTCCAGCGGATATTTTTGAATAACCTGTCTTTATGATAAGTGCAGTTCGTGTTGTTATTATAGTTGATAGAAATGTTCTCTTTCAATGTATATTCTGCCAGATGTTTGGTCCTTACTAGTGCTGCAACAATACGCCAAAAACCGTATTGCAATATATTGTCAGTTCAAAAACCCGTATTGCAATATATCGCAATATATTGCTAACTTGTACCAAAATTATAACTTGCCAATTTCCCAATAATCCCATAAATTCCAATTTTAAAGCAAATTCTGGTAAATATTTACTATAAATGTGCTCAAGAATAATAAGAAACACAAACATTTGCAAATTTTCTTAATTATCAAATACATTTTTGCAATTGTTACTATTTAAAGATGTGATGAAAAAACGTCCAACCGGGGCGTTTTTCCCACTGAACACGCGTAATTCAGCTGACGTGATGTTCCCGTTTTTATACAACACAAAATACACCCATACTTTCCATGCGACGTTCTACATGTCTGTATAATTTTCGCGCGCTTTTATTGAGACAAAGGATTAAGCACTTTTTATTTGACGCTATAATTTTTTATTGTCGCGTTAAAATTCAAATTTGGAAGCGTGTTTCCGAAATTCGGATTACAAATAATGCTCAAATCAGAATCGAACGAAACATTTACAGCTGTGCGCAATTAATTCAACGATAATCTGTTCAAAAGCATCGAATGAATGCTCCCATGTAACAATGCTACTCCGTATAATACACTTTTTAGAATGCTTTTTTCACGTAAAAAATAATTTACACTGCTTTGTTTTGTTTACCTTTTTATCATTATTTCGGATGGCTTTTCTGGACGAAATGTGAATGAATTTTTGTAAAATTTTCGTACCGGTATGATGAAAATCATATCGCAATACATTATGCGGATTGCGTATTGCGATATATACCGATATACCGGTATATTGTTGCAGCCCTAGTCCTTACTGCCTTGGCTTTTATTACACAATGGCAGGAACCAAATTTTGTTTATTTACTTCAGTTCAGGTCTTATGTAATTTGTTGAAAATAAAAAGGTAAACGGCTGAATTTTAAATTTGTCAGACATTTTTCTATAACTGAATGACGAACAGTCAACAAATAAGTAAGAAAGTTGAAATGAAAATTAAAGTCAAAGATACCTTCATTTGGAATTACGCTATTATTAGTTTTAGTAATGTAATTTGCATAGACTAGATATGTGTTAAGAATAGGCTTACTTAACATGAACAAAATCCATTGAAAGCTGAAAGACCTAGTGTCATCCCTGATCACATTGTGCGGACTGCACTGGCACCTAGTGTCATCCCTGATCACATTGTGCGGACTGCACTGGCACCTAGTGTCATCCCTGATCACATTGTGCGGACTGCACTGGCACCTAGTGTCATCCCTGATCACATTGTGCGGACTGCACTGGCACCTAGTGTCATCCCTGATCACATTGTGCGGACTGCACTGGCACCTAGTGTCATCCCGAATCACATTGTGCGGACTGCACTGGCACCTAGTGTCATCCCTGATCACATTGTGCGGACTGCACTGGCACCTAGTGCCATCCCTGATCACATTGTGCGGACGGCACTGGCACCTAGTGTCATCCCTGATCACATTGTGCGGACTGCACTGGCACCTAGTGTCATCCCTGATCACATTGTGCGGATTGCAATGGCACCTAGTGTCATCCCTGATCACATTGTGCGGACTGCACTGGCACCTAGTGTCATCCCTGATCACATTGTGCGGACTGCACTGGCACCTAGTGTCATCCCTGATCACATTGTGCGGACTGCACTGGCACCTAGTGTCATCCCTGATCACATTGTGCGGACTGCACTGGCACCTAGTGTCATCCCTGATCACATTGTGCGGACTGCACTGGCACCTAGTGTCATCCCTGATCACATTGTGCGGACTGCACTGGCTAATCTAAGACGACACTTTACGCACATGCATTAAGCCCCGTTTTCCAAGAGCGATGCATATATTAAACATCGAAGTCGGATGGGTAGTAAATTAAATAAAAAGTTACATTATAAAAATAATGTTGAGTCAATGTGATCTCCTTTATTAGCTTAACATCAATTAACACACGTTATTATGGTCCTCGCATCACAAAGTAATACAGTGACTTGTGATATGACTTGTCATTAAAATATTAATAAAAGAACGATTAAAATATTAATTCAAGAACGATGAAGACATGTGTATGAACTATAGCAGGACATTTAAATCTCTTTTTAAGACGACTTGATCTTTTCTAAAGTATTGTTTACAATATCATTTTACAATATAAATGGACTGTGCTCTGTGAAAAGGGGTTTTAATGCATGTGCGTAAAGTGTCGTTCCAGATTAGCCTGTGCAGTCCGCACAGGCTAATCAGGGACGACACTTTCCGCCTTAACTGGATTTCATCCTGAGAAGAGACTTTCTTGAAACGAAAAATATCATAACAGCGGAAAGTGTCGTGCCTGATTAGCCTGTACGGATCGCACAGGCTAATATGGGACGACACTTTCAGCACATTCATTAAACCCCCTTTTTACAGATCACGGCTCAAATATTAACTGAGCAGGTTTTCAAACAGATTTGTTTCATAAAATCATTGTTTTATACAGAAAAAATAACCTGTTAAAAAATCATTATTTTCTCCCATACACGATTATGGCGTCCGTCTTGCAATCTCGTTTTATGTAAAATAAATATCTGAAAATATATACTTTTTCTGACTCCCAAAGAAAATGTACAGCATGGGTTAAATACTTACGTTAGTCAAGTATTGATAACAGGAAAAAGTTTCGTTCCTTGATCTAAATTTCTGGTTCGCACCATGGGATTTGGATAAGATACCTTTTTATCAAATAAATAATCTGTAAACAAAGAAAAGATCTGTGTAACAATTAAACCAAGTATTTTATCCATTTGGATTTTGCTGACTATAAATGCTCGGACCTTCTGGATAAATCGGCGAATGCCTTAAATTCGTTTAGCGTTACAGTCGCTTTATAATAACTCAAATTCAGCAATAACAAACCGGTTTGTATTGTACTTTTATTTGTTCAGAATGAACCTGCGGTCCTGTTAATAAACTAATTTATATATTGGCCGTGTTCTGTGATATAGAGCTTTAATGCATGTGCGTAAATTGTCGTCCCAGATTATCCTGTGTAGTCCGCACAGATTAATCAGGGACGACATTTTCCACCCAAATTAGATTTTTGCTAAGAAGAGACTTTCTTTAAGCAGAAAATATCATAAAGCGAAAAGTGTCGTCCCTGATTAATCTGTGCGGTCCTCACAAGCTTATCTAGGCGACACTTGACGCACATGCATTAAACCCCTTTTCGCAGAGCACGGCATTTATTATTTATATGTTGTATATTTGGTAAAAAATAACATATTTACTTATTTTACTTTATTTTGATTCATACACTAAGACACATATATGCATGACAAAGACAAAGGCACATATGCGCGCGCAATCAATTGTGTTAAGTTTAATTCATATTAAAAGAACTAATGTTATACATAAACAATTTAACACTACGATGATAAGAATACAGTTGTTTAGCATAATATTAAAGGACGCGATAGAAAGAATCATACACCATCATCAGACATGTTTCACTACACGTTAAAATACTTGTTTTTATGATAATTGAATTGTTTTACGTGTTGTTGATTCCGAACAAGCGCAAACTGATATTGAAAATACGCAATTTAAACCATTAATGAATACTAGCCGGTATTATTTAATTTAACGCAGATAATAACCCTGTAGTTGTTTCCAAGTTCAAACATTTTTTTAATCAAAAACAGCTAGCAAAATTACTTAAATTTACTCCCCTTGTCATTTGGTATCTTTTTGTAAAAAGCAGATTCTTGACTGCCAATCGTTATCGGTGACGTAATGCGTGACTTAATAAATGGATTTTCTGACGTTTGCAATTGTAGGTCAGACGCTAAACCATGCGCTCGTTCGGCCACTGGAATTACGGGGTAGCGCATCAACATCTCCCGTGAGGTCTGTATGAAATTGATTCGCTGCTGTCGTCGCCATTTTGCTCTTCTGTTTGAAAACCAGACCTGTAATTATAAGTGTGTGTGCGGTTTTATCTCGAAAAAACATTCATAAATATTTCCTATTTATCAAACATACATACACATAAAACAACATATAAAGTGTTGCCCTTGTCACCAGGGCACGAAAGCGGGTCTTTGTAATATGAGACAACTACTTAACCATTCACTCTGGCATTTCGTGTAATGGTTCATTTACAGATGATGAATCTTCGAAACAATGTCCTTGTTTTTGAAATTACACGTACACTTATCGATACATAAGTAATTACTATTGATATGAGAATTGAAGTCATTAAACTTAATAGTGTTTTTATTGCCTACAGTACTGATCTGATCTAAAAAGATATGTTTTGTTTCAATTTCGCTTGTTATAACCGCTTGCTTCCGATCTTCTGGTCATCGTTTAGGAAAATATGTTCAGAGATAATCGCCAAAGCTGGCGTTAAAATGTAAACGATAATAGACGTGGCATTGGTTTATTTGTTTAAAAAAACAAAAATCAAATTTCGCTAACTGTATCTAAAACAAGCAACTATCATTTATTAATAATTATTTTACCTGAACTCGTGCCTCCGACAAGCTAGTCTTTGAAGCGAGGTTCTCCCGGGTGTTTACCCCCGGATAATGGCTTTTAACAAATTCCCGTTCTAGAATGTCCAGCTGATCTTGAGTGAATGTGGTACGGTTGCGACGTAGTTTGGGGTTGTCGAAACCGTCACATTCATGTACGGTGTCATCGTCGTCAACTGCATGTTAATAATTGATGTCAAACATGCAGCTAGATAACAATGTTCAATATTACCACATTTTAAACTACTCAATTTAAAATTTTGGGAACAAGAACTACCGGTACATTGAGTGTCGCGTTTAGGGATAAAACGAATTTTGGGGATTTATTAATATTATACTTTCATAGAAGCCCCTACATAATTTAACACTCGAGTCAATGATTCTGTAATATATATCATTTTTACATTGTTTATGTTGTATGCAATGCTAATATGACCAAATGAGTTCTTTGCATTTTTTCATATGATGTATTATGGCCACCCGTGCTTATACAATTAACGATGTATTTTATACCTTATATAAGCAATCCTCGTAGTATCACAGAATATAACTACAACAACAGAACTCTTTAAATTATTCAATCGTTTCGCGTCTCAACGCGTTATTATTTTAATGTTTTTAAATTGTCAAAATATGCATATAATAGATATTTTTTAGCATGGTAAATATTCAGTATTTTGTTGTTGTTTTGTTTTTACAACTATCATAACTACAAAGAAAGTGTAAGCGAATGTGAAACTTTTTTTAATTTAGTCAATTAACCAAAACGTTAAAAGGCCCCTGAAATATACGACATAATAAAGCTTTCTTGTTGGAATCCATCGGACTGAAATCACCAGTTTTTGTGTGAGACATAATTCCAGACGTTCGTCGTTTGCATACATTATTATAAGAGTCTTGTTGTAAAATCAGTTTTTAAAGCATTTCCAGTCTGGTGTACCTGATATTGCCTCCACTTCTTTTTCCTTCTGTTCACACATCGTTTGAGTCACACCGGAAAAGGCTGGCTGGAACATCGCGCATGCGTGATCATGTGACGTCTTCACGTTCCAATATGGAGGAAACAGAGGCAAGAAAGACCGCGAAGCGATCCTGGTGTATTCTAGAGCTGCCCGCTCTGACGCCCTGTTTCGCAATATCCGGTTAATGGAGCTAACGCTTGGAACATTGTTTTCCGTGCAAAGCCCTGAACAATATAATGTCAAAACATATACATGTAAATATTATACTTTTCATGCGTAATTATTTCATAATTAATAGTTCAAAAATATGTTATTTGTTACTAAAGGCTACGTGGCCTTCCGTCTAATATATTAAAATCAAGCATGAGTTGATTTCGTATATTAAGAAAAAAAACAGCATGGTAATTAAATATCTTCTAATTCAAATTATATTAGAGCGAAGAAAGTTCAAGTGAAGAACATTTTAAATATGAAACCTCAATCGTAAATCGCAATTAAAACAGTAAATTCGTGCATAAACTGTTTCTTATAAATGATATGTGACAGTCGAGTTAATAGCGTTGTAGAAGTAAACATACACTTTTGTCTTAATATGTTTTCATATAGCCAACGTCCGAAAGTGAAGATGCGTATGGGGTTATATCACGAGTGATTTGAATCTACACATATAAACTTCCGGTCGTTGGTTATTTGGCAACAAGCTTTGACCTTCAAGTATTAATTTGATATAAACACGACCCTGTAACTGAGTTTTTACTCCTAATGTGTCACTTGTTGTCTGACTGTACGTACTTTCTTTTTAGAATATCAGTCCATACTTGTCATCTACAGCGGCCCCATTGATTAATTACACTCATTTTCATAAAAAGCATCAAGCGTCATACCCAATCTAACAGTTACAGGTTGAACATAAAACCACATAAATTTTGATATATAATACACATACTATTCGTTGTAAGTTTATCAAAACAATGGCAACGAGTATTATAAAAAGGGACCAGTGTGTGGTTGTATCAATGTCTTGATAACAACAACAAAAACACGAACTGTCGTAGATCTACATAATCACAACATAACACGTTTTTAAGTGCGTATTCGTGTTTTGATTTATTTATTTAGCGATGTACATATAGGCCGTGCTTTGTGAAAAGGGGATTTAATACATGTGCGTAAAGTCTCGTCCTAGATGAGCCTGTGCAGTTCGCACAGGTTAATCATGATGACACTTTCCGCTTGTATGATATTTTTCATTTAAAGAAAAATATCTTCTTAGCAAAAATCAATTCCGAGTAACAATGTTGAATAAAATATATCCTTCATAGTTCAGCCGGTTTGTAAGCTATCGGTATACACTTTACGTTTTCTTACCGTCAGACAACAGTTTGTCCCTGATTTCCCATGCAAATATTGAAGGATTCTCATTCTTGTACGCCTCAATCTTCTGAACAACACTATGTGTAGCAACTTTCGGTTTACTACCACCAATGGCGCTACGACGAACGTACATCCGATGGTCATAGTTCAGTGAACCTAAATATATATTATAATTTATTATATTTATGCAATTGTTTCCATTTAAGCGCTTTCCTCACGACGTCGATAATGAAAATAACACCGTAGTAAGGAATGTGTTCACCTAGACAGGAGTATATATATCTTTATTGAATAAAGGATTTATCAGTGAAATCGAAAATAAACACAAACAACAACGCCGTGCCAGGTATCTCCTTTATAGTTGCATGAAAGGCAAAAAAATTCCGCAGACATGTATTTGGGATGTGCTCTGTGAAAAGAGGGTTTAACCCTTTTAGCGCTGGAACCGAATTTTGAAGGCCTTTTCAAACAGTTTGGATCCAGATGAGACGCCACAGAACGTGGCGTCTCATCATGATCCAAACTGTGTACTATTCTGATAGTATTCTTTGAAAAAAATCGAAAAAAATGCTAATTTTAGAAATTCAGCAGACGACATTTTAGCAGGCGACAAATTTCACAGCATGCAAAGTTTAATGCATGTGTGTTAAGTGTCACGTTATCAGGGACGATACTTTCCGCTTTTAAATTATATTGCCTGTTTAAAGAAAGTATCTTCTTAGTAAACATCTTGTTTGGGTGGAAAGTGTCCTCCCTGATAAGCCTTTGTGGACTGTACTTGCTAATCTGGGAGGACACTTTACGCACATGCATTAGACCCCATTTTCTCAGAGCACGACCCATTTCCATTTAACAGAAACATTGACTTCGTGATAAGTATAATTTGTGTCTTGTTCTGAGAAAACTGGGCTTAATGCATGTGCGGAAAGTGCCGTCCCAGATTAGCCTGTGCAGTCCGCACAGGCTAATCAGGGACGACACTTTTCGCTTAAACTTGACTTTCGGTAACAAGTGACTTCCTTCAAACTAAAAATACCATAAAAGCGGAAAGTGTCGTCCCTGATTAGCCTGTGCGGACTGCACAGGCTAATCACAGGCTAATCTGGGACGGCACTTTACGCACAAGCATTAAGCCCAGTTTTCTCAGAACAAGACACATTTGATGAATGATTCCACGTTAAAGATTAAACAACATAAACACACTTACCAAGCAACCTTTCAACAAGAGTCCCCGAACCTAGATACGGGAGATGATGCAACGGAGATGATGACGTCACATGTCTTGTGGACGCCACGTCAAATCGAGGAAGATCATACAAAAACGGCTGAAGCTGAGGCATTCCTGGTTCTCGGAAAATGCTCATATCTGTATCCTGCACACTATACAACCGGTCTAAATCACATATTCATTGTCACTTTAATTGGTCAACTTATCAAAGTATTTAATGTTCTGTTCAAATAAAGGGTTCCATGTATACTAAACTATATTCAATTAAATGTCAGTGTTAACAAAATTTGGAAAAATACGCAAAATTACGAATAATGAACGTTAAGTAACGAACTAATATGAACCAATTAAGAGGTGTGTATTCGTTTTTATACCTTGTCGCTTCCATCGAAATATTGCAGTGCAAGGATGCAATCTGATTCGGCACCTTTCATTTTTCTTTTGAAGTTGCCGCCCATTCAGTTTACACGCCCCAATAGAATCCCGTTATCCATTTTACCTCGGGGCGAAGAGGCGATGTGTATTCACTAAATTGAGTTATTACGGGAGTTAATTACAATCCGATAAAATAAGATTCAATATTAATAATTTGCCTGTAACTGTGATGTTTGTTCAATTTCAGCGTAGCGAAAGCAATTACAAGTATGAACGATAAATGAGAAAACGATTCGTTTATATTACATGTCTCCCCGCCATTTAATCTTTAAAGATTGTGTTTGTTCGCTGGTGTTAGGTGATCGTTGTTTGAAGGCATTTGATAACTTAGAAATTAAAGACAGGCGAAATATAGTCGCTCTGATTGAAATAAACACTGCATTTTTACATGTAAGCATTCTATTGTCTGAAAAAATGAAAATTAATAATACAGTTTGTGTCTTGTTCTGAGAAAACTGGGCTTACTGCTTGTGCGTTAGCCTGTGCAGTCCGCACAGGCTAATCAGGGACGACACTTTCCGCTTAAACTTGATTTTCGGTAAGAGACGAATTCCTTCAAATTTAAAATACCATAAAAGCGGAAAGTGTCGTCCCTGATTAGCCTGTGCGGACTGCACAGGCTAATCTGGGACGACACTTTACGCACAAGCATTAAGCCCAGTTTTCTTAGAACAAGACAGATTTTATTAAAGAAAAGCTTTGGATTATACCCAAACAACTTTGCATGTTTTAATGATTTACTTTATAACATAAAACAGTTGAAATGCACATAACAATTATTCTTGTACAGGGCTCCGATGGGAAATTATTGGCCTCCGCCACCATTTTTACTGGCTAAGTTTGGTACAGAAGGGGCCTTAGAACCCAAACTGTTTTATTTGTTGTATATATTGCACATAAAAAGTGCTGATACAAAGGTGTTAATGGTGTTGTTGTAGTGCTTTCTTTCTTGGATTTAAAAATGTAAAAGGCATTTTTTTCAGTATCTAAAATTGCTTAAATTGACATATCACACAAAAACCCATGTTTTGCGGCATACATTTGTTTCAACAATACTTGTGTTTCAAACACATGTAAAGCCGTTTGAATAGTGAATAAATCCACAACCTTAATTCGCTGAAAATGCGCGGATGATACGAATCCTTTTAGTCATTTTGCATTTAAAGAAGTTTGGAAAGTATTAAACGCTATAACACGTGAATAATGAGCATTCAAATAAAGTAATTAGTTTGCACATAAATATGTCAATTTTCTCTAGCCTTTTTTCGTCAAGCTTATTTATGTATATTTGATAAGCACCAACATACATTCACTGATAATTGCCTTAAAGGGATCTTTTCACGGTTTGGTAAATTTAATAAAATTGAAAAAAGTTGTTTCAGATTCGCAAATTTTCGTTTTCGTTATGATATTAGCGAGGAAATAGTTTTACTGAACATTTACTAGGGCTGCAACAATATACCGGTATATCGGTATATATCGCAATACGCAATCCGCATATTGTATTTTTTTGTATTGCGATATGATTTTCATCATACCGGTACGAAAATTTTACAAAAATTCATTCACATTTCGTCCAGAAAAGCCATCCAAAATAATGATAAAAAGGTAAACAAAACAAAGCAGTGTAAATTATTTTTTACGTAAAAAAAAGCATTCTAAAAAGTGTATTATACGGAGTAGCGTTGTTACATGGGAGCATTCATTTGATGCTTTTAAACAGATTATCGTTGAATTAATTGCGCACAGCTGTAAATGTTTCGTTTGATTCTGATTTGAGCATTATTTGTAATCCGAATTTTGGAAACACGCTTCCAAATTTGAATGCTAACGCGACAATAAAAAATTATAGCGTCAAATAAAAAGTGCTTTATCCTTTGTCTCAATAAAAAGCACGCGAAAATTATACAGACATGTAGAACGTCACATGGAAAGTATGGATGTATTTTGTGTAGTATAAAAACGGGAACATCACGTCAGCTGAATTACGCGTGTTCAGTGGGAAAAACGCCCCGGTTGGACGTTATTTCATCACATCTTTAAATAGTAACAATTGCAAAAATGTATTTGATACTTAAGAAAATTTGCAAATGTTTGTGTTTCTTATTATTCTTGAGCACATTTATAGTAAATATTTACCAGAATTTGCTTTAAAATTGGAATATATGGGATTATTGGGTAATTGGCAAGTTATAATTTTGGTACAAGTTAGCAATATATTGCGATATATTGCAATACGGGTTTTTGAACTTACAATATATTGCAATACGGTTTTTGGCGTATTGTTGCAGCACTAACATTTACCATAGTCTAATATAGCCATTATATGTATGTTTTGACGATATGAAAACCTAAATATTATAAAGCGTTGTAACGCGAAACGATTGAATAATTTGGAGAGTTCTGTTGTCGTTTAAATTTACGATACTACGAAGATTACGTATATAAGGTTTAAAATACCTTCACGAAGAAAACTTGGCGGAATAGCCGAGAGGGCTGATGCGTTTTTACTCCAGCCTAACTCTAGGACTCCGGTGGTCGCTGGCTCGAGCCCTGGTGCTGGCTACTTTTTATCCTTTTTTAAATTTTATTCTTGATTTTGTACTGGAGCTTTTAAGATCCAATGTTAATATTTATCAATATAAAGCATTGAATGACTAACTTCAAAATATGCCAAAATCTGTAAAAAGGCCCCTTTATATGACTTGTTGACAATTTGGTTAATTCGATTTCAAATTACACATGCAATTGCCATCGATTAAAAAAACAATGTATGCACCGTGTTTAAACACGCGAAATACTATTCCTGACTAAGACAAATATAAGACGGGGTAATTAAGTATATTTACGCTATATAGCAGTCTTCCATGGAAGGCAAAATTTGTGACTTCTATAAAGCATGTTCGCCTACTATGTCTTTATTTTCGTTTTCGCTTTAAGACATATCCTCGGCGAATAAGTTACACTGAACAATGGGACGTCTCCTATGCTTATTTCAATCTGATTATTTTCCTTAGGAATTAACATTATATATACTGTAGCTATGTTACTTGTCTTGTAAATAATATAATAGCTGTTTTGAGTTGTTTCATTTTGATCTCTTGTGATCTCCTGATTAAAATAAAGATGGTTAGAATGCTGGGTGCAAACGGTTAGTTGTCACTCTTACCTTACCGCCGGAAATTATCGCCCATCATTTGTTTAATACACGATGTTAATAATGTAATGTCCCAATCGATATCAACTGTTTGCGTTATTACGATTTAATTTAAGTAGCTTGATTGGCTGATTCTGTTGCTAGTTGCGCACGCGATTTCCCGCTTTAGATGAAATGAAATTAAGTCGATTTTCACTAAAGGCAAATTGTTGATGCTGACCAATCGCGTTTGATCTGTTAATGATAGCGCGGTGATATTTATTTAACTCATCATCTTGCAGGTCATGAAATACAGACACGTTTTATTTTGGAACAATGGCGGTTTTTAAGTGCCGCTTTTGTAATTGTATAATAATAATATAAAAATAAAAATAATAATATTAATAAAATAATAATAATAATAAAAATAATAATAATAATAATAATAATAATAATAATATC